>NW_028301613.1:2424242-2575757 GCF_987345545.1 Pholcus phalangioides | reverse complement strand
AAACACAGGCCCTGCATGTGTGGTGTAGCAGTAGTAGGTAGGGCCTCCAAAAAATGGTTCGGGGATCCATGATGTTCTTAAGTCAGCCACCTCGTTGGGCAGTTTGCCTGTTGTGGCGTTGTATTTGTATTTGAAATGCTCTGAAAAGTACGAAGAAGCTTCCCTGACCGGCATGATTTTAGGTATTCAATAGCAGCCGGCAGGATCTACAAATTTCTCAGAAGCTTCTGTGATCAGCTCGCGTGATTCCGGGTAGTAATACCAGAACGCATGATGTTCAATGTGTCCAGGAGCTTCCTCGGCCTGCGCGATTGCAAGAATTGGAGATCAACAGGCATGCTATGCAAAAATGCTAAGAAACATCTCCAGCAAGCACCAAGTATTCAACAGCAGCTGGGAATTTCTACAAACCGCCCAGAAGCTTTCCTTGGCCAGCCCCACTTCCAAGAATTGAACATCAGTGGGAATGCTCGTCGAAATAAATGGTTGAAAACTTCTTCAACCAGTATCAAGCATTCAACAGCAGCAGGAGCTAATCATAGCTCCTACTGCTGGAGGAGCTGTGTGGTTAATAATTATTCATAGTTAATAATTTTAAAAATGTTTAGTTAATGATTATATAATGACCGTGGTGCGACAAAAATCATCAAAATAATTGAGGAAATAAATAAATTTGGAAACGATTTTTATTTGGCCTTGGTACCTGTACAGTATGACGTTTAAATTGTATTCCAGAATGAGATGGCCACTATCTTTTATAAAACATTTTTAAACTTTTATGAACATGCAAATGTTGCAGAGGTAACATGTTTAATTGATTCAGAAGTGGAAATGTATGCGTGAGTCTATTTCTGTTCAGAATGAGAGGGATAAGGGGCTTCTGTGTGACGAAAAGTGTGCAAAGATTGCTGAAGTATGTTCCCCCGTCCCCTAACATGTAATGTAATGACCTAATTCAGTCTAGACTCTACTAACGCAAAATAAAGCAATTCTGGAATGAATTGGGAACATTTATTCCCGATAAAATGAAATTTCCTAACGTGAGGATTTATTTCTACACTCAAATAATTAATATGTACAAGATTCATCGAAAGACTGGTTATTTGTGGAGATGAAGATTACAAGGAAGAAAATTCATCACTCCCCCCACGGGGACTCGAACCCCGGTCTCTCGCTTGCCGGACGAGTGCTCTACCACCTAAGCCTTTCAACATATATATACGCTCCAAGGTTGAAATATTCTATCTGCTTCCATAGCTCAGATGGTAGAGCACTCGTCCGGCGAGCGAGAGACCGGGGTTCGTGTCCCCGTGGGGGCAGTGACGAATTTTCTTCCTTGTAATCTTCATCTCCACAAATAACCAGTCTTTCGATGAATCTTGTATTGACAAGTGGAGAGGACGTTTCTATATGCATATGGCCATCTGGTTGGCCTTTGTCATTCACGAGCTATTAGTTGACGCCGTCCATGTACGGTGCCTTTCAACACATATATACGCTCCAAGGTTGAAATATTCTATCTGCTTCCATAGATTAGATGGTAGAGCACTCGTCCGACAAACGAGAGACCGGTGTTCGAGTCCCCGTGGAAGCAGTGAGGAATTTTCTTCCTTGTAATCTTCATCTCCACAAATAACCAGTCTTTCGATGAATCTTGTATTGACAAGTGGAGAGGACGTTTCTATATGCATAATTAATATGTGTGTTTTCCAGGTCAATTTCTGAATCTAAAAAATACCTTCCCAAATACTTAAAGGTGTGTACTCTATTGGCACCTGTGCACACACAATCCGAGATACAACCATTTTAGGACACTAAAATCATTGAAATTACACGAATTTGTTTTCACCTACGTTTAATTTTATATTATTATTTTTGAACCAGTTGCTTCGTTCTTTGCCAACTCGAGTGCTTGCGAGACCTTATCCGGAACAGTATCATTTTGATAGGACTTCCGCTCAAAACTAAGAGCTAAAAAACTAATGTTAGTGAGTGTTAGTTAACACATTCTTCAAACTAAAATTCGATTGGCAATTTTTTGGAAAAAAAAAACTCTTCCTTAAAACATAATTCCACCATTATCGCGCTGGAAATATTTAGAAAAAAACCTACAAGCGCGATTTCCAGTATCCACCACAGGACGTTACATACCAGCTCCAAATTACCCCCAAAAAAAAGAAGACCATAACCGACAATGGCAATACCTTCTAGAGCAGAAGGTATTGCCATTGGCAGAAGGTATTGCCTCTCCTTCTCTAGAAGGTATTGGCAATGGGCCGCGAGGGTCAACAAGGAACAACAAAAATGAAATAAGCATTGTCCAAAAAACGCCAAAAATCCCTCAAAAACAAAAAAATCCACACACAAAAGTTTCCTGAATCGGAGATATGACCTTCGTTTACAACAGAACATCCAGTACTTAAAATCGTATCAAAAAAATACAAAAAAAAAAATCAACACCAAAAAACACCAAAAAAGTCCGCCAACACGGTCATTGCACACACACAAAAAACACCAAAATAAATCCGGATAAAAACTATATTTCATTCATTTTTCTCTCATTTTCAAATATATAACACGTCGGTATTTTCGGCAACATGATGGATTACATGGCATTTTTTTTTTTTTTTTTTTTTTTCCATTTCGGTGCCAAGGTAATTAGAATTTTTTGGCACCTCACAAGGGAAGAATCTCAAATAATATAAAAAAAAATTTCTAGCCATAATCGTTGTTGGCATCTAGCTAGCTCTGGACGGACGACAACAACAACAACATATCACGGGGTTCTCTTTTACTTCAAAGAAGGGGGTTTCAAGTCTATGATGCTTGGTGTATGTATGTATAATGGTATGAGAAGGTGCTATATCCGGGATACACCCAATTTTTTTGTTGTTGCTTTTTCTTTGATTTTTTTTAAAACTTCTTATATATAACCCCTGTGTGTTTCGTCACCTCTTTCTTTAAACTAAAGACGAAAATTGGCCGTCGTCTAGTTTTTCGCACGCTGAAGGTCGTTTGCCTGTTGTGGTATGATACGTGTAATATATGTGGTGATGACCGAAGGTGTGTGTGTGAGAGAGAGAGAGGGACGATGGCCGGCCCTCCTTTGACAGATTGAGCTCTACCGCCACGGCGATTATTTTAATAGTAACCCCCCCCCCACCCCATCTCCTCATCATGAAGACCGATATCTATATGATGTAAAGTTTTATATTAAGAAAAAGGGTAGGAGAGAGAGAAAATAGTCGATGTTATTATCATATAAATAATGTATTATAACAACTTGTTTTTCTTATTTCGTCCCGTTTTTTTTTTTTTTTTCCTCGTCGTCGTCCCGTTTTTTTTTTTTTTTTTTTTTTTCCTTTCCCATCGTCCTTATTTCCACGGGTGGTATTGGATCAGTTTTATTTTATTTCGTGTTCAATCGTTTATCGAGTGTGATAGGTCTTGTGAATGTTACTGCAAATGGTGGAATATTAGAACTTGGGATTTCCATGATTGTGCATGTTTCGCGGTTTTCACGCGATGGAGCAAGTTTTCGTGATTTTCAGTCATTTTAACGCATCGTTTTCATGATTTATAGTAATTTTAATGTATTTTTTCAATAATTTTAATGTATTTTTCAATAATTTTAATGTATTTTTTCAATAATTTTAATGTATTTTTCAATAATTTTAATGTATTTTTCAATAATTTTAAGGTATTTTTATGACTGTAAATTTATAAGATATTTTATGATTTTCAGTAATTTTATAAGATATTTTATGATTTTCAGTAATTTTATAAGATATTTTATGATTTTCAGTAATTTTATAAGATATTTTATGATTTTCAGTAATTTTAGCGCATTGTTTTCATGATTTATAGTAATTTTAATGTATTTTTCAATAATTTTAATGTATTTTTCAATAATTTTAATGTATTTTTCAATAATTTTAATGTATTTTTCAATAATTTTAATGTATTTTTCAATAATTTTAATGTATTTTTCAATAATTTTAATGTATTTTTCAATAATTTTAATGTATTTTTCAATAATTTAAGGTATTTTTATGACTAATTTTATAAGATATTTTGTGATTTTCAGTAATTTTGAGGCATTTTTTTTTATGATTTTTAGTAATTTTAAGGTATTTTTATGATTTTCTGTCATTTTAAGGTATTTCCATGACTTCCGGAAGGATGACGTCACTTTCCGCTACCATATGAAGGTTTCTAACAACTGGCTGTTGCGAAGACATATTTTGGAAAAAGAAAATTCAACTGCCTTTTTGGGAAAATACGGGAATGTCCCAGGAAATATGGGATGTATGGTCACCTGAACTAAAAGGGGCAGAAAATAAAAATTTTTATGTTTTATAACCATTGTTTCTAAATTTTTGTCAGCCATTGACCCCACTGCGTTGTAGTAAGATGCTCTACCACCGGGAAGGTTGCCGTCAGGTCCCCAGGTTCGAAACGAGGGAAGAATATAGAGCAGGATATTTTCCCTAATGAGCTTGAGGAATCCGCCGATAGATGGCGCCTTCATTTCCAACCTAACTTGTAGATTGCGGTAAAGCGGAGTTGTGTGTGGTGAAGTATGGTTATACCCATGGCTCCCTTGACACCGCCTTCATCATGTCTGTCCCAAGACGTCATCGGTGGTTTTTAAGACTCACACGGGGAAGGGGAAGAAGCTGTCAAGGCTCTCGGGTCACGGACCCTTGGACAATGTTGTGTCTTGATTGTTTTTTCGCACCATAAATGCACTGCAAACAACCATGACAAGTTGTTTCAGATACATATTCAGTATGCGATTGAATTGACAAGAGCCGTCCTCAGAAGTGTGCGATGGGGTCAGGTGTGGTCCACACCAGTCCCCGCGCTTGAAGATGTACGACACACGTTGTTATGTAAAATAAATAAATATATATATATATAGATTTGCAACAATAAAACAAGTTGGCAGTGTGTGTTTCAATGATGAAAATGACTTTATTCCAAATAAATAAACGAGAGTTATTTGCAATTCAAAGGAGCTCCATTTTCCTCTACGGGCTCCACATCTGATAACGACCTAATCCTAGAGGAACCACGAACACTATATTTTTTGGCAGGAAATGGATTTATAATAACTGCATTATTATCCAGGTTAAACTATGAGTTACTTACCCGGGAACGGCTACTACTAAACCATGCATGCACCTCGTTCATATTCCCCTGCGGAACCTCTAACGAATTGTACGTGCAGTGAATCCTGACGTGAAGTTTGTTTCTGTGTAATGCTTGTTTTGTCCAGTGCTGCCATCTGCTTTTTTTTCTAACTATGAGTGAAGTGTAATGATTGAATAATTGTATCGTTGTGTAACCCGGCTGCATTATCCCATCCTATACATAGGATTTTAACGTGGAGGTTACCTCATTGGTCAAGATCACTATTCATCACTAGAAGACGAGGCGGGGCTAAAGAGGAAAGGAATTTGAAATGCTTTTGTTATACAGTAATGTTACGGTATATGTTATAAATCACTTTTTTTTTTTTTTTGAATAATCGGCAATCGTCTGGTTAAGTTGGATAAATTTATCACTTTTACCGGCGATTATGCATAATATCCAAGCATCGGTAGTAAATTTGATTAATGGCGAAAGAATTATCGTTTTACGGGTGATTGCACATAATATAAAGGTTAATTTGATAAATCCATCAAACTTACTCAGACGATTGGCAATTACGCCTATTAACTGGCGTCAATAGGCGTAGACAGTAGAAACATATACGGTCTACTAAAAAGCATTTTGAACCCCTTGCCTCAGTAGGTCAGTAGTCTTTCAGTAATGTAATAGTGATCTTGACCAATGAGCGTAACCCAAGTAAAAATCCTATGTATAGGATGGAATCATTCAATTTTTTTAGGGGTTTTTTCAGACTCTAATAAGCTTTTAGTTATTTTTCCCCACATTAATTTCCCCCTCTTTAATACCTGTTTTAAGCATTTTGCCTGCCTCTTTTGACCATTTTTCCCTAAACTTCCGTGAAAGCCGGGTTTTCCTAGGAGCAGGCTTTCTGCTGCTCGTCCAGCGTGAAAACTGTGATTGGTCAAAGAAAACCAGAATTTGAGGTGTTTAACCAATCAGCGTTTCCACGCTGCACACGACGCAGAAATTCTACTCCTAGGGAAAACCCGGCTTAAGTGGCTGAAACTCAGCTCCATGCGTTCAACGACAGCACCAACCAGCTCGAGTTGCGACCAAGCATCGTATGACCAAAAAACAAAATTGATCGATTGTCACTGAGAACGAATTCGTAATTACCCCGTGGGTAAATTTAAGAAATATGAGAATTTTTACAGGTTTATTTTAAGAGAATTTAGGTGATAGGACAAAGAGAGGTTTAAGACCCAGTTCAAGTCTACAGGCGAATCTAGAGATCATCTTCCCAACCCACAAGAAAAGCCAGACGTCCATTGCGGATACGCAACACCACATAAGGCTCGGGGAAGAAGCCCATACCCACAACCTCCGCTCAAAAATAAAAAAATTCCTAAATTTCCATAACAAACAACGAAATTCACACGTATCCACACGCCCATTAAAATAATTAAACCAAACATGCAAATTAGGATGCCAACTTCCCCCGCCGCCATCATCTCATTCTCGGGGTCGGATTAGAGAGAGAGCGCGCAAACAGCGTAATAACAGCATCATCCCAACCAACAACACGCTTTATTCCGTACGCATACGAGATCGTTAACGCAAGATACGCTTTTTCCCACCACAATCCATTCCCCCCCCCCCCCGCCATTCCATTCAATTAATTTCAAAATTCATATCAGAACCATTCCATCTCATTTAATTTTTCTTAACTTATTTAATAATAATACATATGTATATATATGTAATAAGTAAATACATAAATAACACACGAAAAAGGGTAGGAGAGGGGAAGGGAGAGGAAAAAATGTAATTATTTAAATGTGTGTGTGTTCTAGAACCTTCTATTTCTTCCATAATTTGTTTTTCCGGTGCGGCGGAATCACCCACACGCTGCTCTTCTTCTCCTTCCATGCGATTATTCTTACATTGCGAAGGGTGTAACGGGTATGTATGAGTATGGGTATGTATGTATGCGTATGCATAAATACGCGGCAAACTGTCAGTGTTACCTAATTTATAACTATCTCCTCTCGCGGTAACTAGTGGAGAGAGAGACGAGACGAAATTGCTCGTGAGTTTAGAGCAGAGGTTAAGGAAGGCGACTCCCTTTGAAGTTTTTTTAAGGTAAAAAAGAATGTGTTACTGTGTGCAGTGTATAGGCCTAGGAAACTCCTTTTTTTTTTTCTACCCCTTGAAGGATGCTTAAAGAATAACAAATTGCGTTAATTTAGGCACAGGTGGATGCGTTATGCAAAATAACTCTCGATTTTTGTTTTCTTCTTAAAACTAGAAGACGGCTTCCTGTGATTTCGGGTTCAAGATTCGTTATCAGAAAATATTTTGAAGGAAGAGTATGCGTTTGTAACTGGTTATGTGTATATATACGAGGACGATTAACGCTGTTTCCTAATGAAAACAGCAAATAGAAACTATCATATAACCAGAGTTGGTGATACAGTTTATTTTTTGGATAAGAGACGTTTCCGTCCTATCTAGAACGATTCAAACTTGATGGGACAGATGATGAGTAGATGGTCTTTGGTTTGGCTGATGGGCGGGGGAGAACGTCAAGATTAAAGCCGACTAATCTAATGTATTTGCGGATATATGAATTGACATCATCATGTCCCCCAGCAATCGTAATGTCCACCTCCAGACTTTCAAGTCTATCTCCGCCTATGGAGTAGAATGGCTTATTTGAAATTGGCTTTGAGATGTTTCGCGTCTCCATCTGTCGCTCTGGAAAGCCAAGAAGATGACGGTGACTTTGAGCTCGCAACTACTGAAGATGCCACCCCCGCAGATGTCTGGACAGCAAAGAAGATAACGATGACTTTGAGCCCGCAACTTCGGAAGATGCCACTCCCCGCAGATGTCTGGACAGCAAAGAAGATAACGATGACTTTGAGCCCGCAACTACTGAAGATGCCGCTCCCTCAGATGTCTGGACAGCAAACAAGATAACGATGACTTCGAGACCGCAACTACTGAAGATGCCGCTCCCTCAGATGTCTGGACAGCAAACACGATAACGATGACTTTGCGCCCGCAACTACTGAAGATGCCACCCCCCGCAGATGTCTGCACAGCAAAGAAGATAGTGATGACTTCGACACCGCAACTACTGAAGTTGCCACAATTTTCTTCACAGCAAAGAAGATAACGGTTACTTCGACTCCCACAAACAATCAATATTTATCCTGTCCACAGATGTTCTGGACAACGAATAAGATAACGGCAAATTCAAGCCCAACAACCCTAGGAGGATTCCCACTTTTCCACAGGTGTCACAACCACAAGAAGATTCACCTTTTCTGCAGATGTCACAAATACTGAAAATGGTCCCGCCAAGAGATGTCTGTACAGCCGAGAAGGTAACGGCGACTTCAAGCCCACAAACACTGAATATGCACCTCCCCCCCCCCCTCGCAGATGGGTCTGTACAAGTATGGATATATAATGTATGTACATAATAACAGGTTATTGCGTATAATAACCGATTTATCACATTTACTGTAACGTATTATGTAATGTGTCTCCTTTTTTTCTTTACTCCGAAGGTACTCTATCCGGTTTTGCTTCTTTTTTTTCCACTTTTCCCGTTAAATCTTATTGCGAAAAACCTCATTAGGAAGAAAAGATTGAGGTTAATCATTCCCAAGAGAATGCTAACTCCGAACCGCCTTTAGTGTACATTGGCCATGCTCAAGCTAGATTCGGACGGTTGGGTTTACGGAAAATTCACCGACAACAATTCACCGCTAGGAAAATTCACCGACAACAGTTCGATGCGAGTCAGAAAGTGAGGGAGTGAGCGATTGAGTTACTGAGTCAGTGAATGAGGGATTGAGTGATTGAGTGAGCGAGTGAGTGAGTGAGTGAGGGAGTGAATCATTCATTTGTGACACTACTAGGTTAAAACTAACTAATTCACTCACTCCCTCACTCACTCACTCGCTCAATCACTTAATCACTCACTCGCTCAATCACTTAATCACTCACTCCCTCACTCGCTCAATCACTTAATCACTCACTCACTCACTAGGTCACTCTCACATACTCACTCACTAGGTCACTCTCACATACTCACTCACTAGGTCACTCTCACATACTCACTCACTAGGTCACTCTCACATACTCACTCGCAAAGGTCACTCACTCACATACTCACTAGGTCACTCACTCACATACTCACTAGGTCACTCTCACATACTCAGTAAGCCACTCACTCACTCCTCTCACACTGACTCAGTAACTCAATCGCTCACTGACTCAATAACTCAATCGCTCACTCGCTAACTGACTCGCTTTGATCATTGATCATTGATCATTTTTGTCGCACCACGGTCATTTTCTGCACACGAGGGCTAATTAGACTGGGACCTACAATTTATTGCCGATTCCGAACGGCAGGCTCGTTTTTTATACTCATCGAGAGGTTGGCGCGCTAACCCCTCGATGGGGGACTCCCTGCGGTAGCAACTGACTCGCATCGAACTGTTGTCGGTGAATTTTCCGGCGGTGAATTTTCTGGTGGTGAATTTTCCTAGCGGTGAATTTTCGTAGGGGTGAATTGCATGGCGGTGAATTTTCCTAGCGGTGAATTTTCGTAAGGGTGAATTGCATGGCGGTGAATTTTCGTAGGGGTGAATTGCATGGCGGTGAATTTTCCTAGCAATGAATTTCCCAGCGGTGAATTTTCCTAGCGGTGAATTTTCCGGCGGTGAATTTTCCTAGCGATGAACTTTGGATGAGCGCCATCTAGAGTCGTCATCGTCAGTCACCGTTTTCAGCGCTCTGTGCTTTTGTTGATTATTTAATAGTTTATACTAAAAAATTGTGCAATAAAATGTAGGTAATGTACGTAAGAATGTGTGAGGAGTATTCTGGTGTTTGTTTGAGGGAATCTGTCTACAAATTCAAAAGTTATTGCTGTTCCACCGTGGCGAAGTTTTAACGGTCACCGTTGGGTCTGAGTTGAAAGAAAGAGATTGGAAAGAGAAAAAACATTGGGTGAGTTTCTTCAAACTTTCATCGAAAATGAATAATACGCCTCCGGATCTCATTTAAACATAATTGAAAAATAACTGTCAACATAGTAACTGTGAATGTGCCTGTGTCTTCCCCCCCCCCCTCTTCCAAAAAAGGAAAAAAAAAAAAACTTCTCGGCGACAACGATCATGGGCGACCTCTATGGTTGAAAATGTAAACAAAAGCTAAACTGCCAGTTGAGTTCAAAATTATATCAAATATAAATTGCTGTAATTAATAGAAGCCCAATGCAACATGTTCCTCTTGTTTTTTGCCCCTGGTATTATTGTCTGCCATACAATATTTTGGAAAATTTGTATTTGTGGTTATATCAATGATCTGCCCTAGCTAAAGTACAAAATTGTTGCCACCGACATTACTATCCTGAAAACTGTTGGCTCGATTTCATTTGTTCGTTTTGTAACGGTCTTTAATTAATTTGCACATTACTTTCATATCCTATAATTTTCTGTGTTTGCAGCTCAGTAATTTTTGTCAATTTCGCGGGTTACCGGGTTGGATGTGACAATTTATATATTGGTGGTGAAGAAAAGCAAAAAATTTGCATACTAACTTATATGTATATATAGAATGATTGACATCCAATTTTACATTTCATAAATTGCAAAATTTGAAAAATTTATAAAAAAAAAAAAAAAAGTGTTCTTCGTATATTTTTGAAACTATTTTTTTATTTAACCCACCTTCAAAGAAAATTATGAAAAACCACACAGAATTTGATGTCTCACTGGACTTGGATTGTAATTACAACGAGGCATCATTAGTAAAAATGGGGAGGAAGTCAAGGTATTATCTTAGATCCTACCTGCAACAACAGGTAATACAAGACTCAATGACGGAATATCTTGATAAAAGATCGACGGAGTGTTCCAATAGTTCCCGTATTGAAATGATGTCACCTACGTCGTCCATATTTGAAACCGAGACAACAGAAGGCTCTCTTAAAACAGAGACAACAGAAGGCTCTTTTAAAACAGAGACAACATCTGAGCAAAAGGACCCACTTGCTGATGGTCAAAATTTCAATACCGACTCTATTATACACCCTGAACTGAAGATACAAGATGAAATTTCTGGGGTGGAAGCTCAAACTGATGAAAATGTTGATGATCACCTTTTGGACTCTCCAAGTTTTCTTGTATCAGATATATTCTCTGGTATTGTTGGACTTTCGAATGATCACCATTCTACTCCAAACAACAATGGAGAAATCAACAACTTAATCATGGACATTATCACCGAGCTATCAATGGAAGAGAAAAGACATCATGTAGAATTAACTGATGCATATAAGCTCAATAATGAAGGAGGTACTAATGCACAGTCATCGTCCCCGGCATCGGTCTCCAACCACGTACCTTTGCAAGCGGAAATAGTAGCACAGACAACTGAGTCAGAGAAACAGAATACCAGATTGTTATTAGGATCACAGACAACTGAGTCAGAGAAACAGAACACCAGATTGTTATTAGGATCACAGACATTTGTTTTTACTCCTACTGATGTCATTCCATCCAAATTCTACATGATCTCACCATTTGGAAACAATAATGATAAATACATTAATGATGGAAATAAGCTGGGAGGCGAAGATGATATTGATAAGTCAACGGAAAATTCAAATCCACGAGTTGTATCTGACAAACAGGATCCAGAGAACGGCACCATTATTCGTGACCTTAAAAGTCCTGAAAAGTTCCTGAATACCAACAGGGCAAAAACTAAACAGAATCCAGATGACAAAGACAATAATGAACATACAAAGAAGAAAATCAGCAAAAAGACCAATAGACCTGCTGTTAAAGGTAAACTATCCGACCCATTGAAAAGAAAACCAACAAATTCTAATGGGAGCAAAGAAAAAAATAAAAATGATCCCATAGCCTCCACATCACATGAGTACTCTGAACAAGACTGGATGGAAATCATTGCTACAGAGCGTTACAAGAATAATGTCTTGAACATCCAGGACATCTTCCAGGAGATCATACAAATCATAAGACATTCCACAGGCGAAGGCAAGACGTTTAAATTCGGAATTCCAACTCAAATGCGGAAAAAAGCGGAAAAATTGTTGGAAATTGTCAATTTATGGGCTCTTAGCTCCCATAATGATTTAAAAGATGCTTCTACTCAGACTTCGGACAATGTTGAGAAGAAAACAAATACTCCAGAAAAAAACTCTACAACTAGCGACACAACTTTGGCAACTAGGAAAGACAAGATGATACAAGTTCCATGTCCAAGAATTTCTTCTCCTTTAACACAAAAAACCAATTCGTTAACCTCACATAATGAAAACGAAGATGACAGTGCACCTTCATATGTCATTGTAGACGAGTTAGATTGTAATACCTTGCCCTTTCAAAAAGTCACTTATAGGAGGAACCAAAAGAATCTAAAACAACGAATACATACAGTATTATTATACAAAAATAAAAAATCCAACTCGAAACAATTTGATACCACCGGTCCAATTATAATAAAGAAATTTGAAAACAATATCCATGCCATCAGACATATAAAAAATGGCACGGCAATTGACTGCTATACCATTCAGGATTGTCTCAAAATAAGAAAATTTATTCTCAACAATCACTTATTGAGACAAACAATATATGTCATTTGTCCGGAGAAGAATATTTCTGGTCACCCACAACATTGGACTCATGATAAAAAGATTTTCCAGGAAAAGAATCCTCGACTCATCTCACAACCTAAGAATTTCACTACATACCTTCAGAATAACCCAAACCCTGTGAATAATCACCCGCCAATTTTCAGGTTTGGATCTGGTAGTGTATTGTATAATCGCCAACAAAATGCAAGTTTGGCCAAGCAGCGAACAGGATGGAATCGCACTACAAATTTTCGCAATATGGACATAAACAGAACTCGACTAACTTTCAACATCCTTGATCATGGTGACATCAATAGAGTCGTACATGATTTGGAAGAACAACTGACATACAGTAACCTGCATGAATACATTATTAAAACAGATGCAAATGGAAATCAACTCGTACTGACTTGCACAGATCCATTAGCAGCGAAAATTATAAGTTCGGAGGTGACCAATAACTTCAAACTTAAACTTCACTTAGAAATAACCAGCGACATAAGATATAAATTTTAGAAAAAAGAAGGGCACGCATCATCGAAATCAGTGTGTCTAAAAACGCAATTTCACTGAATTCAAATTAATCCTGAATAAAAAACAATTTCAAGCTAAAATTTATCTACTGCACACTAAAACTATGTCTCAGCAAAGTCTTAAGGGGCCCATCAAACTTTTACAGTATAACGCTGACCGTGCACTGGACACAACCGAATCGTTCGTAACAATGGCCGGAAAAGAAGGAATTGATTTCATAATGCTGCAAGAGCCGTGCACCAAAAACGGACAACTGCACGGTCTTCCACCGCACTGGAATAGATGGTCATCCACCAACAATAAAGCTGCAATAGTATGTACAAATTCCAACATTCATCCAGCCACAGTATGCAATACAACTTCCACCACAGCTGTTAGAGTATGTCTGAATAACAGTGATCTCATTATCATCTCGGCATACTCTTCTCCGTACGAAAACTTATCTTCTACAATTGATGAAATTGAAAGAACAATAAAGAGCAACAAAAATATACCTATATTGATTGGATCGGATCTGAATGGTCATCACTCGTTATGGGGCTACAGAGATGAAGATTCCAGAGGAAGAACAATTTTACAATTTCTACAAAAGAATCATCTCATACTACTCAATCAAGATCTACAAACTCCAACGTATGTGCACGGAAAGTCTAAAGGATGGCCTGATCTTTCCTTCTGCAATTCTCCAACGCTTTCGGCTTCTACTTCGTGGGAAATAAGCGACAAAGACACCTTGGGCCAACACAAGTACATTCGAATCAGCATTTCTGAGAGCATTTGTGTTTCATCTTATCCTCGATATCACGTAACAGAGAGAAAATTAAGGTTGCTTTGCAAAAAGCTGCAAGAACCTCTGAACAATTTATTGAACGAGCTGAAACACCAAGATACATATAATAATCAAGGATCACTAACCTTAGTAGAGAAAATTTTGGATCTTTTAACGACTGCATGCAGTAATACTTTCACTTTAAAAGTTCCCAAAACTATTTCCAAATTATCATGGTGGAATGAACATTTGACTAAAGAAAAGCGGAAACTTCGTGCAATGGAAAGAAAAATAAATTACGTAAAAGAAGATGACAGACCAGGATATATACTAGAATTTAAGAAAAAGCGTGCTATTTTCAAGAAACTAATTAGAAGCACTAAGAAAAAACAATGGTATGAATATTGCAGCCGAATGAAAGAACCTTACGGGAATTGCTTTAAAACAACGAAGAACAACAAATATTTCCCGCCGCAGCTCCTTCTTCATTTGCAAGAAAACCAAAAAATAGATATTGTGCAAGCAGCTGGACGTCAATTAAATCTTATTTATCCAGATCCGATCCGGAACACCGATCTCCAATCTCGTGACATTCCACTGCACACAAGAGATAAGACTATCACACACATGGAGATAACAAGAATCATTAACAAGTTAAACAATAGAAAGGCACCAGGTGTGGATGGAATTTGTAACAGAACTATCAAAAAACTTCATTGTCAGTTCCCTTCTCTATTCTATATCTTGTTCAATAAATGCCTGGACATTGGAACCTTTCCGGAACATTTCAAAAATGGCATGCTATTATTATTTCTGAAACAAGGGAGGAAGCCCGAAGACCTTGACTCTTACAGACCCATAACATTATTATCGAATGCTGGGAAGATATTTGAACGTATACTCATAAATAGAATGGATTATTTCTTAAACAAACAGAATTGGTTCCATCCGCTACAGTTCGGATTTAGAAAAGGGAAATCGACAGAAAAAGCAATAGACAACATGATGCAAGAATTGAAACGACAAAAAGAAAAGAGTAATTTCTCTGCTGTGATCCTTCTCGATATCAAGTCAGCATTCGATAATCTTCGCCATGAGCTCATATATAATAGGCTATCGTCAATTTCAACAATACCTGATAATTTACTTAAAAGCACTTTAAGTATTTTAGAAAAAAGAAGTATATCTATCATGACAGATAGAGGGCCTGCAACAAAGACACAGAAACAGGGATGCCCTCAGGGCTCCTGTAGTGGTCCTTTTTTTTGGAATGTTATTATTAACGACCTTCTCAAACATCAATGGCCAGACGATGTATGCCTACAAGCATATGCTGATGATATCATTCTTATAGTATCAAGCAACACATCAAAATCCATCAATGAAATTGCCACCCGATGTCTAAAAGAAATAGAAGAATGGCTTGAAATTAATCACCTGCAACTTCAAACGAACAAGATTGCATATTTCTGGCCTTATAGAAAGAAAGGACGCCTGAAAATCCAATATGATAACCAACACATCAAAAGAACACGGAACTTTAAATATCTGGGAATCAATTTTGACGAAAAATTTAACTGGATCTACCACATTGACCAACAAGTACTTAAAGCTCATAAAACACTCCAGTCTTTCTATAGGATTGGGGGCAGCAAGTGGGGTATTAACAGGCTATTCAGAAATATCTATTATCGAACCATTATCATCCCCCAATTATCCTATGGATCGTGTATTTGGTTTGCAAACCCCACCTGCAGAATGAAACGCAAGATGCTGACAGCTCAAAGGCAATACTTACTTTTTGTAACAGGTGCATATAATACTACGCCAACTAATGTGTTACAACTTTCCACTGGAAATTTACCTTTGGACCTTCAAATAGAAGTTATATCGAAAAGAAGCCGACTCCTTCTATTAAGACACAATGTCATATGTAACGATTTCAGTCTACTAGCATCTGCATACGAAGAAAAAATAACCTCATGGCCTCATCATCCAGCCATAGATCTTCAAGATAATCAGCTCATCACTGAAGAAAAAGACATTCCAACTGCCATCAAAATATATACGGATGGCTCGAAAACTTCTAATGGAGTTGCTTCGGCTTTTGTCGTCTTTCGCAACAACGTCATCATACACGAATGGTCACAAAGGCTCCAAGACTTCAACTCTGTTTTCCAGGCAGAATTGTATGCTATTCATCAGGCAATTCTCCATATACTACATGAGAACGAACCTATTCAGATTATATCCGACAGTCTTTCCAGTATTCTCGCGCTTAGAAATAATTTTTCCCCCACCCGACTTGTACGACAAATCAGAGCAAATCTAATTGACAAGCCCAACACTTTCATCTCATGGACCAGGGCCCATGTGGGTAATCAAGGGAATGAATTAGCAGACGCACTTGCTAAAACAGCTACTTCATCAGAAAATATGAACTCTGATGTTTTTCCTCCCTGGTCTCATGCCAAACACAAGATACTTTGTGTAGCGAAAGAAACTTGGCAGTCCAGATGGATTGATGGTGAACAACGGGGCAGAAAGGTCTTCCAAATCATAAATAAGACCAAAATCTTCAACCAACCATGGATTAGAGAAAGGACAATCCTATATAGTGAGCATGGCCCTGTTCCGTATTACTTAAGGAGATTTAAAATATCTAAAAATAAATTATGTGCTTGTGGGGAAATCGGAACATTTCCTCACTATATTTGGTCGTGTCCAAGCACTGCATCCTACCATCAGCCCCCGATTAATCTAAAACATTTCCACGTCTGGAAACGTCAAGTAATAAAAACTAAAAACTGGGCTGACATCATTAAACTTATCAACTTTCTAGAGGAAAATCTGTCGTTACTGCACAGCAAAAATGAAGAAGATCTCTTTGAATCTGATGAGAGTGGTGAAGACATCCCTGTCTTCACCATGGTGACTAGATCGATGGCCAGATCAGCATCGACACCCCAAATCTAATGACTACGCTGAAATTGTAAAAATGTGTTCACATTTTTTTTCCTTCTCTCGGACTGTGACGTGCATTGTGCTTACCACAGATGTTTAATTTTTACTGTTTTTTGTGTTTCCCATAGTGATTTAACTGATGTTTATTTTCTATTCCTCATATACATATGTACTTGAACGGACTGTGACGTGCATTGTGCTTACCACAGATGCTTAAGATTTGAATATTTCTTGTGCTTACCATATTTGCATTTTCGTGTTCTTCATATTTGCATTTTCGTGTTCTTCATATTTGCATTTTCGTGTTCTTCATATTTGCATTTTCGTGTTCTTCATATTTGCATTTTCGTGTTCTTCATATTTGCATTTTCGTGTTCTTCATATTTGCATTTTCGTGTTCTTCATATTTGCATTTCTGTTGTTCCCCGTTTTTTTTTCTCTCGGACTGTGACCTGCATTGTGCTTACCACAGATGTTTATTTTTCATTGTTCTGTGTTTTCCAGTGTTATATAACTGATATATAGTATATATAACTGATGTTTTCCCCCACCCTTTTCATACATACTGAACTGTGACGTGCATTGTGCTTCCACAAATGTTTAATTTTCACATTATTTTGTAAATTACTATATATATTTTACGTCCCCCCCCCCCCATGTACTTTGAAAAAGTGTTCTCATGTTTGATCGGGTAGGGTGGATGGATTTGATGGGCTGGGGAAGGTGTTGCTACTTTTCCAACAGATACCCTTTACGTTAGAGGTTCCGTAAGGAATATTAACGTGGGTATCTGTCTGGTAGTTCAAGTTCAAGCGATGAACTTTCCGGCGGTGAATTTTCCTAGCGATGAATAGTTGGTCTGTGAATTTTCCTAGTGTTGAATTTTCCGGCGGTTAATTTTCCTAGCGGTGAATTTTCGTAGGGGTGAATTGCATGGCGGTGAATTTCCCTAGCGATGAATTGTTAGTCGGTGAATATTCCTAGTGTTGAATTTTACGGCGGTTAATTTTCCTAGCGGTGAATTTTCCTGGCGGTGAATTTTCCGGCGGTGAATTTTCCTAGCGATGAATAGTTGGTCTGTGAATTTTCCTAGTGTTGAATTTTCCGGCGGTTAATTTTCCTAGCGGTGAATTTCCCTAGCGATGAATTGTTAGTCGGTGAATATTCCTAGTGTTGAATTTTCCGGCGGTGAATTTCCCTAGTGTTGAATTTCCCTAGTGTTGAATTTTCCGGCGGTGAAGTTTCCTAGTGTTGAATTTTCCAGCGGTGAATTTTCCTAGCGATGAATTTCCCGGCGGTGAATTTTCCTAGCGGTGAATTTTCCGGCGGTGAATTTTTTTAGCGATGAATAGTTGGTCTGTGAATTTTCCTAGTGTTGAATTTTCCGGCAGTGAATTTTCCTAGTGTTGAATTTTCCGGCGGTGAATTTTCCTAGCGGTGAATTTTCGTAGCGGTGAATTTTCCGGCGGTGAATTGCTGTCGGTGAATTTTCCGGACACGGATTCGGACGATGGTTGTGGTGTTTAATTGTGTGGGGGAAAAAAAAAGGAAAAACATTGAGAATGTCCAAGTGCAAAACGTTATTCATTGCTTCAAAAAATTGTAGCTATGCAGTTGGTTGAAAGCCAAACATGGGAAAAAGAAAGCGGAGGTGTATGAAAAAGTTATCGTCGCTTTCCCATCACCAAGAGAACAGATCCTGAGGTGAAAAAAATTGCTATTGAATACATACAGTAAAAAAGCGATGGGAGTTCGTGGCTCTTGCAAATGAATTGCAACGTCGGAAGGACACACACACACATGTTCCGTTTCGAAGCGGAAGAAACATTGGCGAGAAGAACGGCTGGAAAACGGAAATCAAGCTCGGAAAAATAAATTTCCGAAGACTGAAGGACTTGCCGTAGACGCAATTGCATAAGAGACTAGCTATATCATACCCGGCGCTGCCCGGGTTCCCTTCAATCACTGGGAAGATTGAAAAAGCGACAAAAAACATTATACAATGATGACGTCACTCTCCGCTATCATACGAAGGTTTTAACAACTGGATGTTGCGAAGATATATTTTGGAAAGAGAGAAAATTCAACTGCCCCTGTGGGGAATCGAACCCACGTCCTTTCACTTTCCGGTTGTTAAAACCTTCGTATGATAGCGGAGAGTGGCGTCATCATTGTGTAGGTCGCCATCTGGTGGCAACGTCAGCAGTTGTGAGCTTGGCCTGAGTCTGGTCCGGCCGTCCATGTACGGTCCCTTTCAGTGTACACGAGCTCCAAGGAAAGATTGAGAGATTCGGTGCCTCTGTAGTCAAGTGGTCTAGGGCGTTCACCCGGAAAGTGAAAGGACGTGGGTTCGATTCCCCGCAGGGGCAGTTGAATTTTCTCTCTTTCCAAAATATATCTTCGCAACATCCAGTTGTTAAAACCTTCGTAAAAACCATCATACGTAATACTGGCAGTACTTAAAGAAGTAACAAACCATTGTAAAGGCATACACACACATGTCTGGAACGCATTGCTAGTAACCAAAGTAAACGTTCTGAAAATTATTGTTGAGGCCCAGAAACCATTGTTGCCAGACTGTTTCTGCCCATTTCTGGCATTTGCCCAGCTGTGACGAACTTTTGAAGTGGCCCATCGTTCAGTTCGGGTACCGTTTGGCAAAAATTTGAGTACGACAGATCTAAAACTGTAGATTTGTATAGAGAACATACACACGCATAGGAAATCAATTTTATATTCACCTGTGTCCGAACCGATTCTACAAGAATCGGATTATGACTTTTATCGTCGATTACGCATAGCACCCAAGCGTCGATTTGATAAATTTCCCAAAATTTATATCACTTTCACCTTCGATTATGCATAATACTCAAGCATCGCGTCGTTGGTAAACGTGATAAATCGTACTATATGATATACATACATGAAAAATCATATATATATTATCATTATATCGGGGTACGATAGTAAAATTTGTTATCATTATACCGAGGTCCGACTATATTCATCGCCTGTACTAGATTCGTTTGTAATTTTTCTTTTGCATTTATCAAATTCACCAATTTTACCACAAATATATTAAGCCCAATCACGGATAAAGGCAATAAATTTCAGGTATCAATCGAATTCACTATCGACACAGGGTTATTATACATAATCGCCGGTGAAAAAAAAAAAGCGATAAATTCATCAAACTTACCAAGGCGATTATTAATCATGCATAATAATCTGTGATTATGTATTATAATAACCGATTTTTTATCGCATTTATCGTAACGTATATTCAGAGAGAGACCAAAAGTTATATTAACTTTCTACCAACACACGCAAAAAAAGGAACGAAAAAATTTTCCGGAAAATTTCCTCTCTCCTATTTACATGCGTAGATCCTTCTCCTCTTTTTTTCCAGTTTTTTCCCACCTCTTCCCCCCTCCCCCCCCCCCATATCATTATTTCATGGTAGGGTTGCAGGGGTTAGCCACAAGGGTCTGCTCGAATGCCCCCACAAAAATTCATATTTTTCCAATTACACACTCATACATTTCTTTTTTTTTTTTCTTCTCTCCCCGTTCCCTCGCCCGTTTTTCCCCCACTCGGATATCCCATTCCAGAATTCTTAATTTTGTCCCTAAAAAAAATCCCTTACCGCGGGCGGCATTTTATTTTATTTTTTTTATCCCTAGATGAATATGGAAGGAAAAAAATACTAAAAAACTGCAGAAATTCCTCGGGAAAAAAATCCCTAAGGAATCTCAAGAATTTTATATGTATATATATATACGTACCCGGAATTTTTTATCCTGTTTTCATGCAATTTAGAAATGATTAATACAAGGGAAAAAAAAAGTTTTCCCCTCAGATCCTTAAGTAAAAAAAAAATTAAGGGATTTTTTTTTTGTATATAAGGATTCGCCCGACCGTGAAATAGTTGTTTCCACGACCACGATATAAGAAGGGGGGAAAATAGGGATAAAAGAGCGTTTTTAAGAGGGTATTTCCCTACCCCAGGGGGACTTAGAAAAAAAATGCAAAAAAAATTTTTTTTTTTTTTTGGCCCTTGTGGTGGGGGCTATGAATAATATTACATCATATATACATATGAAAAAAAAAATTCCTTACACACAATAGGTGGCATTTTTATTGCATATTTTTGCAAGTTGTTTCTTCCCCCCCACCCCCGGCTTTTTGTATCCGGGAGTTTGTAACCAAATTAAAAATTGCGGAAAAATTCACTTTTCGTACTTCCAGTTTAATTCGCTTTTTTCCTTTTTTGGGAGGAATATTTCGGGTGAGAAAAGTTAATGCGTTTTATATGAAATTGCGTCGATGGAATTTGCAAGCTTTAGACGGCTGTGGAGAAAAGGGTGAACTTTTTTTACGGACACCCTGTATATCTAGATAGGATTTACAGAACATTTCCCGAGAACAACAATTCACCGAAAGGAAAATTCACCGCTACTGAAAATTCACTGACAACAGTTCGTCACCAGTGAGTGAGAGAGTGACCCACCGACCGAGTGATATGCCACATCCATTGATGTGATTGAGTGACCCCACCCATTCCCGAGAACAACAATTCACCGAAAGGAAAATTCACCGCTACTGAAAATTCACTGACAACAGTTCGTCACCAGTGAGTGAGTGAGTGACCCACCGACCGAGTGATGTGCCACATCCATTGATGTGATTGAGTGACCCCACCCATTCCCGAGAACAATAATTCACGGAAAGGAAAATTCACCGCTACTGAAAATTCACTGACAACAGTTCGTCACCAGTGAGTGAGTGAGTGACCCCACCCATTCCCGAGAACAACAATTCACCGAAAGGAAAATTCACCGCTACTGAAAATTCACTGACAACAGTTCGTCACCAGTGAGTGAGTGAGTGGCCCACCGACCGAGTGATATGCCACATCCATTGATGTGATTGAGTGACCCCACCCATTCGCGAGAACAATAATTCACGGAAAGGAAAATTCACCGCTACTGAAAATTCACTGACAACAGTTCGTCACCAGTGAGTGAGTGAGTGACCCACCGACCGAGTGATGTGCCACATCCATTGATGTGATTGAGTGACCCCACCCATTCCCGAGAACAATAATTCACCGAAAGGAAAATTCACCGCTACTGAAAATTCACTGACAACAGTTCGTCGCCAGTGAGTGAGTGAGTGACCCACCGACCGAGTGATATGCCACATCCATTGATGTGATTGAGTGACCCCCACCAGTGAGTGAGTGTATATGTGATCGAGAAAGTGAGTGTCACCAACAAACAATTAACCGACAACAGTTTGTCACCAGTGAGTGGCCGAGTGATGGCTCATTGCCACGGAAGTGGGTGAGTGACCGAAAAAAGTGAAAATTCACCAACAAACAATTAGCGGACACCAAGTGAGTGACCACACCAGTGGCAACCCAGAGAGTGAGTGACCGAGTGATTGAGCAAGTGATTCAATGTGTGAGCGAAGTAGTGAGTCACTGGCAAGCAATTAGCCGACAACATTTCGTTGCTAGCGAGTGAGTGGCCGAGTGGTTGAGCAAGTGAGCGAATATGTGAGCGAGTGAGTGACCGAGTGAGTAACCGAATGAGTTTGCTGAATGAACTCGCGAAAAAGCTAGTCGGTGAGTGACTGACCGTGTAAGTAATTAAGTGATTGGGTAAGTAACCGAGTAAGGGATTAACCGTATTAGTGATCGAGTGGTTGTTCCAATGAGTGAATATGTGAGTGAATGAGTGACCGAGGGGTTGAGAAAGTGAGTGACCAAGTAGTTGAGCAAGTGAGTGAAAATGTGAGCGAGTGAGTGACAGAATGAGTTTGTGAATTAACTCGCGAAAAATCTAATCAGTGAGTGAGTGACTTACACCATGTAAGTGATCAAGTGATTGGTTAAGTAAACGAGTAAGGGATTAACCGTGTTAGTGATCTAGTGAGTAGGTAAGTTACCAATTGTGTGAGCGATTGAGTGCGTGACTGTATGAGTGACCAAGTGCAAACTTTTCTCGCGATTTTACCGGTGAATTGTGGGATAATTTCATGGTGGTGAATTATCCTTTCGGTGAATTGCATATCGATGAATTTTTCGTCAGGAAAATGCGTAGCAGTGAGTGGTTGTCTTGTCGGTGAACTATTTTGAGTGTATTGTATGAATTTTGAATTTTCCATCAGTGAATGACATGGCTTTAATATGTTGTCGATGAATCATTCTTTCGGCGAATTTTACATGTCGATGAATTTTTCATCGGTTTACTGCATGGGGGTGAATTTATTGTTTTCGAGGAATTGCTGTCGATTAATTATCCTTCCGGTGATTTTGTATGTCGATGAATTGTCCCTCTGGCGATGCCTATGAGTTTTCCGTCGGTGAATTTTGCGTATCACTGAAATTTCCGTCGGTGAATTTTGCGTGTCACTGAAATTTCCGTCGGTGAATTTTGCGTGTCACTGAAATTTCCTTCGACGAATTTTGCACGTCGATGAAATTTCTATCGGTGTGTTGCCTGGTGGTGAGTATATCGTTGTCAATTAATTGCACTGCGGTGCATTGATGCCGATCAATTATCCTTCTGGTGATTTTGCGTGTCGATGAATTATCCTTCAGGTGATTTTGCATGTCGATGAATTATCCTTCCGATGAATTGCGTGTCAATGAAGTTTCCATCGGTGAATTTTCAGTCAACGAGTTTTCCATCTGTGAACTGCTTGTCAATGAATTTTCAGTCGACGAGTTTTCCATCTGTGAACTGCTTGCCAATGAATTTTCAGTCGACGAGTTTTCCATCTGTGAACTGCTTGCCAATGAATTTTCAGTCGACGAGTTTTCCATCTGTGAACTGCTTGCCAATGAATTTTCAGTCGACGAGTTTTCCATCTGTGAACTGCTTGTCAATGAATTTTCAGTCGACGAGTTTTCCATCTGTGAACTGCTTGCCAATGAATTTTCAGTCGACGAGTTTTCCATCTGTGAACTGCTTGCCAATGAATTTTCAGTCGACGAGTTTTCCATCTGTGAACTGCTTGTCAATGAATTTTCAGTCGACGAGTTTTCCATCTGTGAACTGCTTGCCAATGAATTTTCAGTCGACGAGTTTTCCATCTGTGAACTGCTTGTCAATGAATTTTCAGTCGACGAGTTTTCCATCTGTGAACTGCTTGTCAATGAATTTTCAGTCGACGAGTTTTCCATCTGTGAACTGCTTGCCAATGAATTTTCAGTCGACGAGTTTTCCATCTGTGAACTGCTTGTCAATGAATTTTCAGTCGACGAGTTTTCCATCTGTGAACTGCTTGCCAATGAATTTTCAGTCGACGAGTTTTCCATCTGTGAACTGCTTGTCAATGAATTTCAGTCAACGAGTTTTTTGTCTGTGAACTGTTTGTCAATGAATTTTCCATCTTAGAACTGCTTGTCAATGAATTTTCCATCTTAGAACTGCTTGTCAATGAATTTTCAGTCGATGAATTTTTTTGTCTGTCAATGAATTTTCAGTCGATGAATTTTCCATCTTAGAACTGCTTGTCAACGAATTTTCCATCTGTGAACTGCTTATCAATGAATTTTCCATCTTAGAACTGCTTGTCAACGAATTTTCCATCTGTGAACTGCTTATCAGTGAATTTTCCATCTGTGAACTGCTTATCAATGAATTTTCAGTTGAAAATTTATTTTACTTATTATTCTTTTATTTTTTTTTTGGTGAAATTTCAGTGAGTGAGAGAATTCCCCTTTCATTGAATTTTCCCTTCGACGAATTTTTATTTCGGTGAATTGCCTACGGTAAACTCCCACGGACTCACACAAATGCACAAACCTCTCAGGAAAACAGAACAATCAGAGAATAACATCCATTCACACATTAAAAAATTTCCCCAAGGGAACCTTTACGTATAGAATTTTCCCCAAAATAAAAATAACCAATAAATTATTTTCCTAAAAAAAAGTATCAAAACAATTTCCAACTCGTATTTCTTCCCGAAAAAAATTACAGCAACCATTTTAAACTGGGGGAAAGAAAGAAAAAAAGAAACAGGGAAGAAAAGGGAAAATAGCCGCGGTGGAAAACCCATTTGCTTCCGAACTACCAGTAACATTCCCTCGAATCTTCCCTCAAAAAACAAAAAAAACGGGGGAAAAAATAATATTTTTTAAATTAGCTCAGTTGTGTGTACTTGAGATCTTATACTCGGGGAAAAAACGGGACTTTTTATATACTTTGTTTTGCTTTATTTCGGGAGAAGAAGGGGAAAAAAAAACCGGAAAAAATTATTAGTGTCATAAACCCAAGAAAAGGGCGAGGGAAAAAAAATAAAAAATTCACGTGAAAGCGAAATCGTAAACTGAACTAAAACACTTAGCTCCGTTTCATTTTATTAATTTTTCAGACAAGAAATGGGGGAAAAAGTTATAAAAAAGTAGGGAAAATTTCTTGAGGGAGGAACAAACATTTTTTCCCTCGCCGTCCTTTTGTCTTCTGGGAAATTGTGTTTTTTTTTTAATACAAAGGCCCGGTTCTCATCGCATAAAAGCCGAATTACCGAAACGGAATTCCGTGAATGAAGTCGTGTTTGTTGATCCGTTTTTTATTACGCGCTATAAATGGGCGAATATGTGTGGAGGGAGCTATTAACGGGAAAACATCAGCCTTTTCCCGTTTTCTGTTGTTTTTTTGTTAAAGCCTTCATTGGTTAAGCCTAGGCGTTGATTATATCAGTGGCACCGGGACCAGACTCTGGCAGGACGCAAGGGGCGTGGCCCGCGCCGGGCCGATAAATTTTAGGGGCCCGCAAAACGGGATAAAAATGTTTGATTGCTTTGAAAAAAATGACTTTAATTTACATTTTGACTTGACAAAGCAACAGCTTAAAATATTGTCCAAGACCTGATATTCAGACATTTTAAGACCCGAAATTCAGACATCTAAGATCTAAACTTCAGACAGCGAACCCTCTGGCCTAGAGTTTTGACAGAAAATGTTTTAGAGGGCCGCAGAGCTGTTTTCAGCGTCGCAGAGCCATTTGCTTGTCCTCTCACTTGGCGGGTGAGAGCACTAGACTACAAAGACAACGAGTATCTCAATCTCGCCTTAGAGATCTTATACACTGAACGGGAGAGATAGCGGAGAGAGTGGCATCATCCTCGAATAAGTCGCCATGTGGTGGGCAGTGTCAGCAGCTGCGAGCTTTGGCCGGAGTATGGTCTGACCATCCGTGGAGCGTCCAGTTCAGTGCCAACACCGTCTATAGCAGATATCCTCCGCGCGATGTTCGTGACGTCATTAAAGTCATCCATTTCACCTATAGCCATTGGATATACTGCCAAAAAAAAAAAAAACTAAAGATTTCTCACACGTCAGACCGACCGCTGTGGTGGTCGAGTGGTTATAGTGCCGGACTCGTGATGCGAGGATCCGGGTTCGAACCCCACAGTGGTGGTCGGCTGAAGTTGGTTTTCTGTAGTTCCCAACTTCAAGGTGCAAATGCGAGCCGATCTCCCCGTTAAAAAGTCTCGCCACAGAGAGCAACAGTCCTACAACGGTAAATCATTCAACCATAACACTTCACTCATAGTTAGAAAAACTGGGGGCAGATGACAGCACTACACATAACAAGCATTACACAGAAACAAACTTTACGTCAGGTTGCACTACACGTACACGCACATTCCCGCATGTACCGATTCGTTGGGGGGTTCCGCGGGGGGGGGGGTGCATGTGTGGTGTAGCAGTAGTAGGTAGGGCCTCCAAAAAATGGCTCGGGGATCCATGATGTTCTTAAGTCAGCCACCTCGTTGGGCAATTTGCCTGTTGTGGCGTTGTATTTGTATATAACAAATGACTACAGGTGAAATGGACGACTTCGGTGACGTCGAACCTTCGCGCGGAGGCTTTCTGCTGTAGAAGGTATTGTCAGTGCACACGAGGAAATATTGAGATATTGGTTACCTTTATAGCCTAGTGCGCTCACTGGGCAAGTGAGAGGACGTGGGCTCAATCCCCCCCCCCCCCCCCGCAGTGGTATAGTGAAATGTTCTCTCTTTGCTAAATTCATCTTCGCATCAGCCGGCTTTTAAAAAATTTCGTATGGATAGCGGAGAGTGTGGCACCATCCTCGGATAACTCGCCATCTGGTGGCAGTGTCAGAAGCTCTGTGAGCTTCGGCCTGATCGTCCATGGACGGTTTCGTTCGGTGCACACGGTCTCTAAGGAAAGATTGAGGTATATTCGTTGCCCCAGAAATCTACCACAGTGTTTCTTAACCTTTTTTCAGCTTATGCCCCCCCCCCTATGGATCAGATTTTTTTTCTCGTGGGCCCCCCCCCCGTCCTATCCAGGGCCCCCTCTACCCTCATACAAGAGTGAGGTACTTTCTATTTTTTTATTATGAATGAAATTTTAATAAATCAGATCAATCTCTGGAATCCTGGCTAGGCACGGATTCAAATGGTGGATTATCATCTCTCCCAAGAGTTAAATTATATTGTAAAAAATGGTCTGTGTAAAATACGGGACGATCCAACGATCATACACGATAAATCGACCCTCCCAACACATCAACGGTTGCTCTGGCGGCCCTCCATACTTAGCTGGCAGTAACAGCTTACATATGAAAATCATAGTACCAGATCCCATATAGTACAGTCCCCTCCCTCCATTATAGACAGGAAGACCCGGGGGCAGACCCAAGGGTTAAGATGCCCCTGGTTCTATGGACGGATCTGATGAATTCTGAAAGTAGTAATATTTTTCAACCATGTTTCAATTTTAAAGCTTTCCTCTTCACAGCTCCCTATGACTCCCCTTCACCACCCGTCGTGGATCACCTTTCTTCTGATTTTCTCCCGTGGCCCCCCCCCTAGAATATCCCAGGACCGCAAGGGGGCCATATGGGCCCCAGGTTGAGAACCACTGATCTACCACACCCAACTCTGGCCGAGCTTTTTTGTTAGAAAAAGAGCAAATTTGTAGACATTTTGACCCCCTCTCCCCCTGTCAGATAAAGTCAGCGGAACTCTGACCAACCCCATCCCCCTTGTCAGTAGAATCTCGTCAGCACTGCCCCCTACCTCCTAACGCATACTGGTGGGATCAGAAACGTACGCGGGAGGGGGGGGGGGCATGGGGAGCTCGTGCGCCTCCCCCCCCCCCCCCATCCCAGACGGAAAAAACAAATTTAATGTAAAAAAATATTTTTAAAAAAAAATTGAAACTTCGGAAGAAAATACCTTTATATGTTATTATAATCGATTTCTGTTAATTTCAATGCTATTTGAAGGGTAAGAACTCAAAATTTCTCTTTAAGGAATTCATTGCGACCCACCCTTTGAGCCATATATGGCCCCGTCTATATACTTGGCGCCCGCAGACCAAATGTGGCCCTAAAGGTTATCTGATGTGGCCTGCCCCCCCCCCTCAAACCTAATTCTGCGAAAATTAACTAAGCGACAGACCGCTTAAATGACCCGTGGCACAATTCCAGAGCATTTAAGTGGCCCGTGGCACATTTTCAGATATACTGAAGTAGGCCCGTGGCACATTCAAAGATCACTTAAGTAGCCCGCGACGCAGTTCCAGAACACTTAAACGATCCGTGGCACATTTAGAGATCTCTTGAGTGACACGTGGCGCAATTTTAGAGCACTTAAGCGCCCCCCCCCCCTCAGTGCGGTTTTATATCACTCAAGTTACCCGAGGAACATTGCCAGATTACTTAAGTGATCCGTGGCGTAATTAAGGATCGCTAGAGTGATGCGTTGCACAGTTCCAGAGCACTTAAGCGGCCCGGAAACATATCCATAACCCTCAAGCCAGGGCCGTCATTTCAACTTTTTCCGGGGGGGGGGCAAAGCACATGTACTCAATGTATGTATATATATATTTGTATATATATACCATTTTTAATGTATTTTTCAAAAGCCGGGGGGGGGGCCTAAATGACGGGCCTGCCTCAAGCAGCTCGGACACATTTCCTGACCACTTGAAGGATCCGTGAAATATTTGTAGTTCGCTGAAGTGGCTCTGTAAGGTCTTTGTAACCTGCCTTCCTAATATTAGGGACAATGTTAATTCAGGTGCTCACAAACTAGGGAAAACTATTTCTCGTTTTCGGCGCACCGAGTAAGACGCCGTTAAGATTATTCCATATTTTCATAAAGGGTAGTTGATGACGTAAGCATCATCCAAACCCCTCTCCCCCCCTCTTGTCATCAATAGTCAACAAATCGTAAACCTCCCCCCCCCCCATCGAAGTGACGTAATATTTGTTTGACCCCTAAAGGCCGAATTAGAATTTACTTACAGGACATCCTGTATATATTCGTACCGGCCCGCCGAAATTAATAAATGAAGGACAATTCATTTAAACTATTTCCCAAATTTCGGAAAATGTTAAAAAAACAAAAAAAAAACTGTTTTAGTTTTTAGTTTTTTGAATTTACAGCATAAATGAAAAAAATACAATAAAATTACAAATAAAAATTTCCGATTCTTTCACGACACGCAAAAATGTATATTTTTATAGTTTGAAAAAAAAAAAAAAAAATTTTAATTATAAAATTTTCTAAAAATTATTTAAAACTAATTTCAAATTATCAAATTCCAAATTAAATTAAATTTAGAAAATTAAATTGTATCAGAAAGATAATCAAAACAATAACAAGTTCGTAATTTTTTTTTTTTTTTTTTTTTTGCATTTTTTTGCAATTTCATTAAATGGAGATTCGAAATCAATTTTCATCAATTCTTATTGCAATAACTAAAATTAGTTTTCGTCGCGTAATTTTACAATTTTTAATGCACAAAATAGAGATAAATTCTTCCTAAATTTAATGCGGAAAAAGAAGACTTTAAATGTCCCCAGATGAAGAAAGTTAAGAACTTTCCTTACGAGTCTCTTCTTAATTTAAAATTAATGTTAGTCTCATTTACGGGGGGGAAGGGAGGGGGGGGGAATGAGAGATAAAAGGGAGTGAAATTACACGAAGCTGTCACCAGATGGCGTGATCATCATCATCACCCGCCATCTTTCTCTTCTTCTTCTTCCTCTCGCTCTGTTATTAGTCTCAGTGTCATTTTTATCAGAATGGAAGGAGGCGAAAAAAAAAAAAGAATAAAGGAAATGAAGAAAAAAAAAAAAGAAAGGTAAGAAATGTGAAAAAGAATGAAAGTGAAAAGTGATTAGCGCCGAAAGAGAAGAAGATAAGTAAGAAAGTGAGTGGAATCCTATCACACACAAGGAAAGAAGTAACGAAAAAAAAAAACTATCCATCACGCGTTAGAGACCCTCGCTTTCTGTAGTTGACAGCCGCGCCCCCTGGGGGTCACTAATTGCAATGAAGTTGGAAATAATAATATATAAAAAAACATTTATTATTATCAAGAAAAAATTGTACTTTTCATTATTTTTTTTATTTTTTTTTTTTTTTGCTATGATTTTGTGTTGTTTGTGATGGGCACGTGATACACTGGTGTCCAAAAATTAAGAGAATTATTTATTGCGCAAAAAAAATTTAATTAAAAGAATTACAACTTGATTTTTTTGATGGGGGACCTGCAATCAGGGCCGTCTTAAGAGTATCATGTGCCCCCCCCCCCCGGGCCCAAGTGATTTTTTCTGACGCCGCCCAACCAGGCAAATTGTTGAAAATTTCCACTAGATATCATCTCGTTTTTGTGAGGCTCCCCCTTTTCCTCTTGAGGCCCCCCGTGCCCGGGCTGCGATTGCCCCTCCCGAGAGCGTCCCCAGACACGTGTAATAAAGTTTAGGGGCTCGGGACAATTCGCCATCATTTATTGTTTTTTCGCGCTATAAATTCACTACAGAATGACCCGTGGAAAGTCTGAATTGAGGTCCCGCCAAAGATGATGGCCTAGGGTCCCTGCCCCAGGTCACGTACAAACAAAGTTTACATTCCTAGATGTGACCAGAGCAAAAAAGGAAGGATTTAGCGTCTCGTGATTGGTCATGGCGTTTTGCTACCATTTTTACCAATCCCCCCTTAGTGCTTATTCCTCTGATACATAGTTTCCTAGCCTTTTTGTTTCATCGCCCCCCTTCTTCTGAAATTTTTTTCTCTCACCGCCCCCAACTAAAGCAAAACCCATAGGACCCTTTTATACTCGTAGCTTCTATCGCCCACCGGGTGGGGGGGGGGGGACGATATTGCCCACTTTGGGAAACACTACTGTAGTAGAGCTAAGAATGTAAGCTAAGACGAAGCAGCACTTACTGTATAGCCCTGCCCCAGAATAGTCCAGAAAAAGAATCACTTCAACATGGCCCGCATGTCCTGGAGGCGTACTGTTCTGGGGGAAGGAACGCCTCCAGGACATGCGAGCCATGTTGAAGTGGTTATTTTTCTGGACTATTCTGAGGCAGAGCTATGTAGTAAGTGCTGCTTCGTGTTAGCTTACATTCAAAGCTTCATCAAAGCTTACATTCTTAGTTCTAGTAGAGCAGTGTTTCCCAAAGTTTTTTTCTCTCCCATCGCCCCAACTAAAGCAAACCCATAGGATGCTTTTATATTTGTAGCTTCTATCGCCCACCGGGTGGGGGGCGATATTACCCACTTTGGAAAACACTGCTCTAGTAGAACTAAGAATGTAAGCTTTGTTTAAGCTTTGAATGTAAGCTAAGACGAAGCAGCACTTACTACATAGCCCTGCCTCAGAATAGTCCAGAAAAATAATCACTTCAACACGGCTCGTATGTCCTGGAGGTGTCCCTGCCCCGACAGCAAGCGCGACTTCAAAGTGACGAAACAGCCTTACTATATAGCCTCAGAATAGTCCAGAAAAAGAATCACTTCAACATGGCTCGCATGTACTAGAGGCGTTCCTGCCCCAGAACAGTACGCCTCCAGGACATGCGGGCCATGTTGAAATGATTCTTTTTGTGAACTATTCTGGGGCAGGCCTATATAGTAAGTGCTGCTTCGTCTTAGCTTACATTCAAAGCTTTCATCAAAGCTTACATTCTTAGTTCTACTAGAGCAGTGTTTCCCAAAGTGGGAAATATCTCCCCTCTCCCGGTGGGCGATGGAATGGTTCGCCCTGTTCCAGAGAATAGTCCAGAAAAAGAATCACTTCGACATGGCCCGCATGTCCTGGAGGCGAACAATTCTGTGTCAGGAACGCCTCCAGGACATGCGGGCTATGTTGAAGTGACTCTTTTCTGGACTATTCTGGGGCAGAGCTATATAGTAAGGCTGTTTCATCCCGTTGAAGTCGCGCTTACTGTCCCGGAGCTATTGCGTGACGTCACTGTTCAAACGAATCATCAGCAAACGAAACATGCTGAAAGAACGTGGCTTCCGAATTTTCATTTATTCAAAAATTATTTGTCTCTTCCTTCTGAAATTATTTCTTTCATTAATTCTGAAATTATAGAGGAGCACGCTTATAACGTTCTAACTTAGGACGTTTTCTCGTTTAGTGCGGCTTATTTCCGTGGTCCCAACTTTTACTAATACTATAGAGATATCCCGTCTAAAGTGTTTTCTCGCTTACGACGTTTTCCATGCTAATTTTTTAAAAACCTTATAACTGGGACCCATTTCCTTTCATTATTTTTGAAACCACATTTCTCTCATTAATTCTGAAACTATTTCTTTTATGAATTCTGAAACTATTTCTTTTATGAATTCTGAAACTATTTCTTTTATGAATTCTGAAACTATTTCTTTTATGAATTCTGAAACTATTTCTTTTATGAATTCTGAAACTATTTCTTTTATGAATTCTGAAACTATTTCTTTTATGAATTCTGAAACTATTTCTTTTATGAATTCTGAAACTATTTCTTCTATGAATTCTGAAACTATTTCTTCTATGAATTCTGAAACTATTTCTTTTATGAATTCTGAAACTATTTCTTTTATGAATTCCGAATCCACTCTTCTCTTGCATCAATTCTTATAAACTATCTTTCTTTAAACGTTTTTTCATTAATGCTAAAATATTTTTCATTAATGCTAAAATATTTTTCATTAATTCTGAATTTCCATCAAATCTGAGATCCATTTTATATTTGGTACCGAAATTCACAGAAATTGATCCTCAACTCTCGTCCATTCTCAAATTATTTCTCTCATGAATTCTGAATTTTCATCCATTCCCGTCTTTAGTCTAAATTTCGTATTCACGTCATAATGAAAATGTTCTCGAAATTGATCCTCAATTCTGAACTTATTTATCTCATGAGTTTTGAATTGCCATTCATTCTGAAATAATTTGTTTCATTAATTCTGAACTTCCATCTATTCAAAGATCAACTCATTATTGATAGTGAAATTCTGAAATTGATCCTCAGTTTCCATCCGTTCTAAAATTATTTATCTCATGAATTATGAATTTTCATTCACATTCCGAACTTATTTCTTTAATGAGTTATTTATGAATGATTTACAAAATATCCATTTTCAAATCGTTTCTTTGATTAATTATAAATTTCCATCCATTACAAAATTAATGCCCAGTTATTCTGAAATCGATCCTCAATTCCTATCCATTCTGAAATTATTTCCTTCGTGAATTTTTAATTATCATTAGTTCTGAAATTATTTCTTTGATTAATTATAGATTTCCATTCATTCTGAAAGTGATTTGTCTCATAAATTGTGAATTCTCACATTTTTCTGAAATTGCTTCTTTTCCATTAATTTTGAATTTCCATCCATTCCGAAATTAATTTTATGGTTAATTCTGAAACTGATTCTCAATTCTCATCCATTGCATAACTGATCCTGTATTCTGATACGTTCTGATATTGATCCTAAATTCTTATCAGTTGTGAAATTGATCCTAAATTCTTTTCAGTTCTGAAATTGATCCTAAATTATTTTCAGTTCTGAAATTGATCCTCACACAATACTCATCGGTTGTAAAATTTATCCTCAATTCTGATTCACTCTGAAATTGATCCTCAATTCTGATTCATTCTGAAATTGATCCTCAATTCTGATTCATTCTGAAATTGATCCTCACACAATTCTCATCATTTGTAAAATTTATCCTCAATTCTGATTCATTCTGATATTGATCCTCATCCGTTGTGAAGTTTATCCTCAATTCTGATTCATTCTGATATTGATCCTCATCCGTTCTGAAATTGATTTTAAATTCTCATCCGTTGTGAAATTGATTTTAAATTCTCATCTGTTGTGAAATTGATTTTAAATTCTCATCTGTTGTGAAATTGATTTTAAATTCTCATCTGTTTGTGAAATTGATTTTAAATTCTCATCTGTTTTGAAATTGATTCTCGCATACACATAATTCCCATCTGTTGTGAAATTGATTTTAAATTCTCATCTGTTGTGAAATTGATTCTCGCATTCACATAATTCCCATCTGTTGTGAAATTGATTCTCACACACACACATAATTCCCATCTGTTATAAAATTTATCCTCAATTCTGATTCATTCTGATATTGATCCTCATCCGTTGTGAAATTGATTTTAAATTCTCATCTGTTGTGAAATTGATTCTCACACACATAACTACTATCTGTTATAAAATTTATCCTCAGTTCTCATCCTTGTAAAACTGATCATAAATTTTAATTCATTCTGATATTGGTCCTCAATCCTAATTCATTCTTAAATTGATGCTCAATCTTCATTCGTTGTGAAATTGGTCGTCCATTCTAATTGATTCTGATATTGATCCTCAATTCTAATTCATTCTGATATTGATCCTCAATCGTCTTCCATAAATTTTTAATTTGCGTCCAATCCGAAATCAATTTCACAGTTAATTCTGAAAGCGATCCCTACCATCGCGAAGTAATTTCTTTCACGAATTCTGAATTTCCATTCATTCTGAAAAACGATTTAGAATTTTTTTTCCATCCATTTACAATATCAAGACATTCCCGAAATCGTTCCAATAATCACATTCGACAATAGACAAAACCACTCGAAAATATCAGTTAGAGGTAAATAAGTACATATATTTCTCCCATTGCTCCCCTTGAAACAACATCTCCCATCCCCGTTTCTCCCCAGAAAAAAAAAAAAAAAATACATACCCATGATTTATCACCAATGATTTGTCAAAATTTTCGGTGGTGGGAAAAACAACAAAGGGAGAAGCCGCAAAAAAGTTGTTATTAGCGAGACATTCGTGATGGGGCCCCCGAACCGAAAAAAAAGCGGGGCCGCAAAAAAAAAACCACCAAAAACAAGCCTCATGAAATCGACTAATGAAACCGACAAGAAATACATATAAATACTATATATTTCTACTAAACCTTCCTCGATAGCCCCCCCCCCCCGCTCCACCCATCAAAATATTACCAAAGCTGTCAGTAGCTCCCTTCCTCCCCCCCTCCCCCCACAGCCGCTATATTTGATTTGCCCGCCCCTTTGGGGGCTGCAAGAAAATTTGATTGAAAGACCACAATAACAATAACAATAATAAGACCCTTTTTTCTCTCTCCCTGGAGTTAATTGAGTGAAAACTAATTACAGGTTGATGGAAAATGACTAAATTTTGTTAAGTTCTCAGAAAAGAAATAATTGGAAATGAATAATTAAAATATCAAAATAATAATAATAATAATAATAAAAGCAATTTTCCAAAAATGGCAAGAAAGAGAGAGAGAGAGAGGTTTGTTGCAATATTTGGCTCCCGGCGACATTCTGAAACGTGGTCTAATTTTTATCTGCGGAAATAATTACAAATACAAGCGCGCGCGTGTGTATGTGGTGTTTGATATGTACAAAAAGATACAGTAAAAATTTAAATTGATTTTTAATTTGTTTTGTCTTTTTTTTTGCGGTATTTAAATTGTGTTTTTAATTATAACTTTCTTTTTTGTTGTTTTGTTAAAGGAATGGAATTAATTAAAATTTTTTTTGTAATTTATTACTTTTTTTTCGGGAATATTTTATGCAAATTTTAGGGATGCGTTTCGAGGCTTGAGGGTGATTTTTTTGGTGAGAGAATTGAAATTTAATTTTTTTCTTTTTTCCTGAAAAATGTATTGTTTGATGAAAGTCTGATTAGTGTTAGGTGAGATGTTTTATATAAGTGGCTGTGTTTTTTTGGTATTAAAATACTAATTTTATTTTTTTCCCATACGGTCCCTCCGAACAGAGCCGCCCTTAGGGGGGTGTGCGGTCGCACCGGGGTTGAGCATGTTGGGGGGGGGGGTGTGGCCCGCACACCAACGATAATGATTATTTATTTCGTAAGTTCTGCATTTTAATCAATTCTGTGATTGTGTTTTCATCAATTCTGCATTTTGATCGATTCTGTGATTATTTTTCATAAATTCCGCATTTTAATCGATTCTGTGGTTATTTTTTTATAAATTCGGCATTTCAATCAATTCTGGGATTAGTTATTGCAAAAATTCTGCATTTTTATCAATTCTGTGATTATTTCTTTCATACATTCTGCATTTTAATAGATTCTGGGGTTATTTTTTATAAATTCTGCATTTTAATAGATTCTGGGATTATTAATTTCATAAATTCTGCATTTCAATCAATTCTGGGATTATTAATTTCATAAATTCTGCATTTCAATCAATTCTGGGATTAGTTATTGCATAAATTCTGCATTTTTATCGATTCTGTGATTATTTCTTTCATACATTCTGCATTTTAATAGATTCTGTGGTTATTTATTTCATAAATTCTGCATTTTAATCAATTCTGGGAATTATTTATTTCATATAAATTCTGCATTTCAATCAATTCTGTGATTATTTTTCATAAATTCTGCATTTCAATCAATTCTGTGATTATTTTTCATAAATTCTGAATTTTTATCGATTCTGTGATTATTTCTTTCATAAATTCTGCATTTTTATCGATTCTGTGATTATTTCTTTCATACATTCTGCATTTTAATCAATTCTGGGATTATTTATTTCATAAATTCTGCATTTCAATCAATTCTGGGATTATTAATTTCATAAATTCTGCATTTCAATCAATTCTGGGATTAGTTATTGCATAAATTCTGCATTTTTATCGATTCTGTGATTATTTTTTTATAAATTCTGCATTTTAATCAATTCTGGGATTATTTATTTCATAAATTCTGCATTTCACTCAATTCTGTAATTATTTTTCATAAATTCTGCATTTCAATCAATTCTGTGATTATTTTTCATAAATTCTGAATTTTTATCGATTCTGTGATTATTTCTTTCATAAATTCTGCATTTTTATCGATTCTGTGATTATTTCTTTCATAAATTCTGCATTTTTATCAATTCTGTTATCATTTCTTTAATTTTTTTGATGAATTCTAGGATTATTTCCTTTCATAAATTATGAATTGCCATCCATTTTAGACCTGAATTTTCATCTAGAAAAAAATGGTTCTGTAATTTTCTGCAATTTAATCCATTCTGAATCGTCATCCATTCTTGAATTTCGAATTGCAATCAATTCTGGAATTCTGAATTTTCATCTAGAAAGAAAAACTTCGGGACAATTTCTTTGATAAATTCTGAATTTCCACTAATTCTGCAGTAGTTTCTTTGATAAATTCTGAATTCATTTCACTTTTGGAATTCTGAATTTCCATCAATTCTAAAAAGTACTTGTTTTAACTTTCAATCTTTCAATTATTCTGAATTATCATGGACGCTTGAATTAATCATTCAATCGATTAATTGATTGGACGCTTATCAATTTTCATTAGTTCTCAGAGACAATTTCTTTCATAAGGTCCTAATTTCATTTGGTTTTCGAACCATTTCTTCCATCAATTTGAAATTTTCTTTCGTCAAATTACATTAAATTGTGTCAAAAATTTTCAGCATTCCTGTGTATTTCGTAAGGATGCATGAATTTTTTAATGGTGATTCCCATCTTCAACACAATATATATAAAATCGGGGCTAAGGAGCCTTGCTGTTATTTCCACACCGGGCCCAGCATATGGTAATTGCGGTCCTGCCTCCTGCATATAAGTTACGTCAAAGGATACGCAAGCCTCTTACTCATTTCTAGAAATACGCAAGCGTTTTATTCACTGCTAGAAATACGCAAGCGTTTTATTCACTGCTAGAAATACACAAGCCTTTTACCCATTTCTCCCATTTCTAGACTTACATGCAGACCTATCACTCATTTCTAGAAATACGCAAGTCTTTCTACGCGTATTTCAATGGGTACGCACGCCTTCTACAACTTCTAAACATTTTTATATAGGAACATGTAAACTGCTTGAGCATTTTTGGGTTGCACCAGTCGCCTATTCATTTCCAGGGGCATGCGTACATTTTTTTTGCAATTTTTTTGCGTCGGAAATTCACATGCCTACGGTGCATTTTTTAGTAAACTCAAGTCTCGTATGCATTTCTCTGGAACTCATAAGCGTCGTACGCATTCACTGGAATTCACAAGTCTCGCATGCGTCATTGGAATTCCCCCACTCCTCGTACGCATACTTTTTACATGCATCGGGGCGCATAGATAGGGACAGTGGGACTGTCTAAAAAATATGGAAATTGTTTAAAGGGTTTCCTAGAACATCGATATTTCCTAGACTATCGATATTCTTCCAAAGACTACCTACAATATGGATATCGATTCAAGGACTCTAAAATATTGCTATTGCTTCAAGGATTTCCTTGAACATTGGTACTCTTACAAAGTTTCCATCGATATTCTTATTAAAATTTCGATATTGTTACAAAGATTTCCTAGAGTATCTGTATTGTTTCAAAAACTTCCTGGAGAGAACCATCGATTTTCTTTTTTCAAGGTTTCCATCAATATTCTAAGGAATCGTTAGAATTTCGATACTGTTTAAAGGATTTCGCAGAATATCGATATTTTGTCAAGGGGTTCCCATTGATACTTTTCCAAGGATATTCATATTCATTGAAGGATTTCCTGCAGCATCGATAAACTTTCAAAGATTTCCTAAAATATCAATATTGTTTCAAGGACTTCCTAGAACATCGATGTTGTTTCGGGGACTTCTTACAGCATAAATATTTAGTCAAGGGTTCCCGAGATCAAAATGTTGGAAAAGCCGTCTTTAGTGGTATTCTTTGAAGGATTTCCCCCTGCGGCATCGATATTCTTTCAAAGATATCCTAAAGTACCTATATTGTTTCAGGTTCAGGCACTTTTTGGAGCATCGATATTGTTTCAGGTTCAGGCACTTTTTGGAGCATCGATATTGTTTCAAGGACTTCCTGAAGCATCGAAATTGTTTCAAAAATTTCCTGAAATATGGATATTGTTCCAAGGACTTCCTAGAACATCGATATCTATTCAAGGGTTCCCAAGATCAAAAATGCTGAGAAACAACCGATTTTAGGGTCCCATTTTTCCCCCCCCCCCTCGTTCTCACAAACTTTCCATACAGACTAACATGCATGTTTATTCGCTATCTCGGTTTAACTTACTTATTTAACTCAATTACTTGATTAAATTTTCTTTGCTTCCTTGTAATTTCGAAGCACCCCCATTACGAACCGTTACGAGCCGTTTTCCTGGTCAGGTCCTTCCGAAGTCAGCTGTTTCAAGCCCCCCAGGAAGTAAATACATCAGGTGGGGAAAAGAAATGAGAAAAATAACGAATTGCCTTATTTTTTTTAGGGGCCCTCTTCTTCAGGCTTCGTCCTGTGAAATGTGCAGGCAACTATTAATGAGAAAATGTGTAAACGACATTACATGGGTGAAAACTGAAGGTGGAAATTGATTGGTTCACACGTCAACATGCCTAGGGAAAAAAAAAATAATAGTAATATTTCTGCTAATATATAAGATCTCACCCATGGGTGAGGACACGGGTAAAAAGAAAAAATGACCGCCAGATGTACTGCCGGCGTAACTTCAGTAATTGGCAAAAAGTTGTAATAAACATCTGCGGACTCTATCAATAGGGAGGAGCCGAACACGCGTATATTATACGTATTGCTGTTTTCTTCCTGTGCAATTCGATTTATACTGTGCATTCTTACGGGCGAGTACGTAAAGAGGAAATTGCTATTAACACGCAGCATTTTCCTCTCAGTCATCGCGCGACATCTAGCGGCTGATTGTGACGCGTTACGTTTCGGGGACTTTTGAATGTAATTACGATTTTTCTCAAGTTTAAGTAGAGCTCTCAAGTTTAAGTAGGCTTTCAAGTAGAGCCCCGATTATATGCGCTAAAAGAGTGGCAAAATATGCAATTGAATGCAAAAAATGCAAAATGACAAAAAAAGCTGAAATATGCACTAAAAAAAGCTGAAATATGCACTAAAAATAAAGGTAAATCTTCATTTAAAAATGCCGGGATATGACATGAAATCAAAACTTTTTGTGTGAAAAATGTGAACAGATCCATCTCTAATAATGCTAAAGTTTGGAACCAAAAATGAAAAAATATACGTGAAAATGTTAGAAAAAATTTACATTCAAAAGAGCCAAAAAATTAAAAAGCTCATTATAAATGCTGAAATAATTAAGCATTTGAAAAAACGGAAATATGCATAAAATAAAAAATATGCACTAAAAACTCTTCAATATGCTCCATGGGAATATTGAAAAATACGCGTTAAATGGAAAAAAAAAATGAGTTAAATGATGCTGAAGCTTTTCCCTAAAAGGAGGAAAGTATACGTGCAAAAAAATGGGGAAAAAAGTATCCGTGGATGTTAGAAAATGCAGAAATTTGACCTAAAAGGGAGAAATATATACAAAAATAAATTTCAGAAAAAATGAAAAAATATGCGCAAAAAGGAAAACAATATGGGTGTAAAAATGAGACAAATATGCGCGTAAAAAATGAAAAAGATATGCGCGTAAAAAATGAAAAAAATATGCGTGTAAAAAATGAAAAAAATATGCGCGTAAAAAATGGAAAAAAATATGCGCGTAAAAAATGAGAAAAATATGCGTGTAAAAAATGAAAAAAATATGCGCGTAAAAAATGAAAAAAATATGCGCGTAAAAAATGAAAAAAATATGCGTACGAAAAAGAAAAAACTACGCATTTTAAAAGCACTGAAGTATGCCCTAAGAGAAAAGAAAAATGTGCAGTAAAAGTGAAAAATATGTGCCGTTTTACCTAAAAACGAGAAATATCTACAAAAAAAAATAGCAGAAAAATGAAAAAAATACGCATTCAAAAGCACTGAAGAGAGATGCCCTAAGAGAAAAGAAAAATATGCGCAAAAAAATGAGAAAACATGCATTTAGCAGTGCAAAAATATGTGCATTTAAAAATGAAATTTTAGAAATTTGATTAAATTTCAGTAAAAAAAAAAAAAAAAGATAAAAGTAATCTTGAAAACATTGTGAAATGCGATTAATAGAAAAAAAAATTCTAAAAATATGCACTTATTCTAAAATTCCGGTGAATTTATGCATTTATAAGCACCAACCAAACATAAAAAGCGCTAAAATATGCAATTTCATATGCACTTATGCATTTTCATATTATCCGGCCCCCAAATCGTAAGATTCGAATGATCACGGGGTGTGATGGTTATGGCCGCTGTGATATTGTATATCAAGAAACATCTTCATGCCGCCCCCCACCCCGTTCGAGGGAGGGAGCTGACAGGGCTCTCTCTCCCCGGTGCCCGGAAGTAATATCGCCATTTTATTTTATTTTTAGCGTTTTCTATCGAGAAGCCCGGGAATAATCCTGTTTAGGGGGCTCCTTCAGGATCTCAGCATTTTGGACCCAAATGTGGGGGCTTGGGTATCTGAACGGGTAATACCAACGAGGTCCCGACTCTAATAATTTGAACGGGAAGGGTGGGGGGCCCTATTGGAATCGGGCCTCGTTGGTAGTCCTCGTTTTAGACAATAGATAATAGATCATCAAAAGCTTTGTAGTGCGCCCCGCCAACCCCAGGATAACGCTGCTTCAATCACTGCCAAGGCCCCGTGGGGACCCTTCTCTCTTCAAACTGACAGTAGAACACAATATGATCACATTTGTGCTTATCAATTCGTACATGTTAAATTTATACATATGAGAATGGGGAGGTTCTCAAATAGGGGCACGTGAACACTAATTCCCATGTCCCAGAACACTCTACGACCAATCATCGTCACAACGACAACAAAGGACCCCAAAAACGTCAGTCGCATGTACAGGGCCGAAAAAAACACTCTACACACACACCCAGAATCAAACGGATTTGCTACAACATACAGCAACACAAATCCGAAGGGAAGATATTCCAGGGGGCCCCTACTCCTCTCATCAAAGGAAATTCGTTTACGGGACCATTCAAGGGATGGTGGTGGGGGGAAATATATAAATCGAATTTAGGTGGTTTTTGTACAGCAGAAGTAACCGCATTACCCGCCTAAAACGCTTTTGTTATAGGCGCTATATAGGTGCTCGGAAAGCGAAGGGGGAGAGGGGAGCCGTGCCCTATAAAAAAAAAAGTAGACGACGTGACATAAAAATAGAGTTTGTTGGAGAGGAATGTTGTGTGTTGTTCGTAAATTGGTTTGGTGTGTTAGGGGCTATAAAGCATCCCTTCCCCCTTTTTTCCCGCGCCTCCAGGTACTCCCCGCCCCCCAACTTCCACTTACTGCGCAATCATGTCAACGTAGAGTGTGAGGTTCATTTGCATAACATGATTTACATGGTTGCTCGGTAAACTTCCCCGCCATTGGCATCGAAAAAGTATCTCTAAGAAATTCCCATCGCCAAAAAATGACTAGCCGATTGCTGTGGTTTCTCGAGTATGCACGAGGGGGACCAGTGGGGGCCTCGTCAATATTTTGAGGGCAACAGTGAGATAAATTTATACTTTCAAAATCTTATTTATTGCGTATTTTGTACAAGTAAAAATCTCCAAGAGTTTGAGAGCACTTCTACTCAGGCGTAAGGGGTCCTGTTCTATGTTTGGCTTTGCCGTGGCGTACTCTCGTTACGGATCTTGAAACGCCCTGGGGTGCCACGGAACACCGTTTGGAAAGCATTATTCTAACAGTCTAAACAGTGTAGATCAGCGGTTCTCAACCGGTGCTCCGTGGAGCCCCAAAGGCTCCGTGTGCACCTCCCAGGGGCTCCGCAGTGACTCGAGGAAAATAAAATGAATCAGTATATTTGATAGATAAGTAAATAAGGGAGTCCTTCAAGGTTCGGCCATAAAAAATATGTACAGAAAGGGCTCCTCGAGTCAAACAGGGCTCCGCCGTAGAAATTATGTACTGAAAAGGGCTCCGCGAGTCAAATAAGGTTGAGAACCGCTGGTCTAGATAGTCTCCCAGGGATTCCGATCGACAGTTTCCTGTGCTCCGGAGCTTGGAAACTTTTCTGAGGCCCCCCTCAATGAAATTCATATTCATATCGGAAATTTGAATGGGCATGTAATTAAAAAAATCTTCAATAATTGGCGGAGAGGAGGACATGGTCCCACATCTCGCAGCTGGGCCCCCAAACCTATTATTTTTCTTGCGGACCTGGGTACTTTACGGGCCTCTAAAGTAAATTTATATTATACATAAAATGAAGAAAATACAGGATTCGTCCTGGCCCCCAGGCTGGAGCTGTAAAACCCCTCCCACCTTTATAGAGGTCCATGTAAAGGAGAGGGTTTTTTTGATTTAGTGTCCCATTTTGTCCTCCCGGTTAAGACGTCTCACTTGATACATCTCGCAATACCAATTACCAGATTGGATCAATTTCAGGATTTTGAATGAGTGCTGCCATCTAGTGTTGGATGGTAACAAATTTTTGGTATTTTCTTTCAGGGAAAAATAACTATTTTTTGAAAGAATTTGAATCAGGGGATTCCACCCCCTTTTCGAATTTATTCAACTTTGAACTTTCACACCCCCCTCCCCCTCTCCGTTTTTCAGAATTCCTAACAACACCCCAGTCTTTTTTTTTTCGATTTTTCAACCCTCCCTATTTTCAGAATTTTTCAGAAAATTTGCTTTTCAGAATTTTCATCTAATCAATTTCCTAAGCATCTGTGCCCTTTATCCTCAATGGACTTTCTGCACCCTTCCCTTCCTCTGAGAATTAATGCTCTTTTAATGGCCCTGTTGCTAATTTCTGCTTTTCCTTTTATGATTGTGAAACCTGCGATTTCCTTAAAATTCTGCCCTTCAACTGCCATTTCCTTTCATTCTGTCCTTCACCTGCCGTTTCCGTGAATTTCTATCCTTGACCTGCCATTTCCTTGAATTTTTGTCCACCTGACATTTCCTTGAATTTTTGTCCACCTGACATTTCCTTGAATTTTTGTCCACCTGACATTTCCTTAAAATTCTGCCCTTCAACTGCCATTTTCTTGAATTTCTGTCCTTCGCTTGCCATTTCCTTGAATTTATTTTCTTCGCCTGTCATTTTCCTTGAATTTCTGTCCTTCACCTGCCATTTTCTGGAATTTTTGTCCACCTGACATTTCCTTGAATTTCTGTTTCCATTTCCTTGAATTTCTGTTTCCATTTCCTTGAATTTCTGTTTCCATTTCCTTGAATTTCTGTTTCCATTTCTTTGAATTTCTGTTTCCATTTCCTTGAATTTCTGTTTACATTTCCTTGAATTTCTGTTTACATTTCCTTGAATTTCTGTTTACATTTCCTTGAATTTCTGTCCTTCACCTGCCATTTCCTTTCCTTTCATTCTGTTCTTCACCCCCCTTTCCTTGAATTTCTTTCCTTCACCATCCGTTTCCTTGAATTTCTTTCCTTCACCATCCATTTCCTTGAATTTCTTTCCTTCACCATCCGTTTCCTTGAATTTCTTTCCTTCACCTGCCATTTCCTGGAATTTTTGTCTTTCACCTTCCATTTCCTTAAAATTCTGCCCTTCAACTGCCATTTCCTTTCATTCTGTTCTTCACCTGCCATTTCCTTGAATTTTTGTTTTTCTCATGCCCTTTTCTTGAATTTTTATCGTTCCCTGCCCTTCACTTGAATCTTTGTCTTTCCCTACCCTTTAGTGCAGCGGTTCTCGACCTTTTTTGACTCGCGGAGCCCTTTTCAGTAAAAAAATTCTATGGCGGAGCCCCGTATAGGCCCATTTTTTAATTATTCATTAAAGTTACTGATTTAATTTTTACTGTTTAAAGATATTTATAACTATTTTTTAAATTTTACTGGTTTTTTTTTTTTTTTTAATTTCCTCGAGCGGCCGCGGAGCCCCTGGAGAGTGCACAAGGAGCACCGGTTGAGAACCGCTGCTTTAGTGGAATTTCTGTCCTTCCCCCCGCCGGTTTCTCTTTCCCTCGCCCTTTTTTTGAATTTCTGCTCCTTTCCTTCCTGAATTCCCGTCTTTTCCTTGCCCTTTCCTTGAACTTCTGTCCTTGTCCCTTTCGAATTTATACTTTACACTTGCCGTTTTTTTGAATTTCTGTCCTTGATCGTTAGTGAATTTCTGTCCTTGATCGTTAATGAATTTCTGTCCTTGATCGTTAATGCATTTCTGTCCTTCATCGTTAATGAATTTCTGTCCATCGTTAATGAATTTCTGTCCTTCATCGTTAGTGAATTTCTGTCCTTGATCGTTAATGAATTTCTGTCCTTGATCGTTAATGCATTTCTGTCCTTCATCGTTAATGAATTTCTGTCCATCGTTAATGAATTTCTGTCCTTCATCGTTAGTGAATTTCTGTCCTTGATCGTTAATGAATTTCTGTCCTTGATCGTTAACGCATTTCTGTCCTTCATCGTTAATGAATTTCTGTCCTTCATCGTTAATGAATTTCTGTCCATCGTTAATGAATTTCTGTCCTTCATCGTTAGTGAATTTCTGTCCTTGATCGTTAATGAATTTCTGCCCAATTTTGTTTTTCCTTAATTTCTGAACCTTGCCTTTTCTGAACTTCTGCACGTTACCTGCCCCCCCCCCCCCGTTTTTTTAAAATTCTGTTCTTCCCCCCGGCCTTTTCTTTTTAGCTTCATCACCATCTGACCCTTTTCTCAAATTTCTGTCCTACTTGCCTTTTTTTCCCCCATTTCTTCCCCTCTTCCTACAATAGTTCGGAAGTTTTACCCATCTTTCCCTTTTCCGGAATACTTGCCGCGTTTCTACCTCCTTCTCCAAATTTTTGCCGATATGTCATCTTGTGAGGCCAGAAACATGGACAGCCGGCGTATAAGAGCCAAATCTATGCCGCACGGTACCGCCGGCCTAACGAAAATGGCGTCAAACCTAATTACCGAAGGCCCCTCTCGAGATAATCGAGTGCATTGAAGAAGCTTGACATTGCGTTGAACCAGGGCATATGCGTATTCGAAGGCTAATACACCAGGGACGTACGTGGGGGACACCCCCCCCCCCCCCCACACCATCGATAATGTCACTTCCCACCCAATTCAGTTTAAGCCAATTGTCACTACCAACATGTACACGGAAATTGAATTTATCAACGGCCAAATTCACGTAACGCTTTGTCGTAATGTAAAAAAATGCATCGACGCCTTCCCCCCCACAACTCGGAAGGGGTGCATGCGCCGATGGTTCTCACGGGTGTTACACAAGTGCTTTCTTTTCAAGTCCAATAAGGGCCGTCTTAACATATTCTGGAGCATTGCCCAAAAACAATTTTAGGGGCCCCCCTTGGTCCCGATTTAGAATATTTTATGTGAAAGTGTCAACTTAAACCCCCCCCCATATATTATTGTACAGATGAATGTGGGGAAATGATAGAAAAATACCGACACAAACAAAATCAAAAATATGCTCAAGCTTCAAATAATTAATGAAAATTATGGAAGAAATAATTTCAGAATTATAACGGAAAAATCAGAATTATTAAAAAAATCATTGCAAAGAAAAATTCAGAAATAAATTCTATATCAAAATGAATAATGAAAATCCTGAATTGAACAAAGAAATAATTCTAGATACAATGAAATTTAAGAACTAAGGGGAGAAATAATTTCAGAATTGGGGAAAAAATTCTGAATTTTAAGGGAAAATTATAATTCCAGAATTGGGGAAAAAATTCTGAATTTTAAGGGAAAATTATAATTCCAGAATTAAGGAAATGTCAAGGATAAATGAAATAATGTTATAGATTGATTATATAAAATGGAAACAATGTTAAGAATTTAGATATCAATGAAAATTCAGAATTAATGAAAACAATTACTTCAAAATTAATGAAAATTCGGAATTAAGGAGAGAAATAATTCCAAAGTTGAGGAAAAATTCTGAATTAAGAGAAAATTATTATTTTAGAATTAAGGGAAATATTAAGAATAAAAGAAATTATATCCTCTGAATATATATATTCAGAAATCAATGAAAAAAATTATTGACAAATCAATGAAAAAAATTATTGACAAATCAATGAAAAAAATTATTGACAAATCAATGAAAACAATTATTGACAAATCAATGAGAAAAATTATTCACAAACCAATGAGAAAAATTATTCACAAATCAATGAAGATTCAGAATTAATGAAAAAATTATTCTAAAATTAATGAAAAAAATTATTCTAAAATTAATGAAAAAAATTATTCTAAAATTAATGAAAAAAATTATTCTAAAATTAATGAAAAAAATTGTTCTAAAATTAATGAAAAAAATTATTCTAAAATTAATGAAAAAAATTGTTCTAAAATTAATGAAAAAAATTATTCTAAAATTAATGAAAAAAATTATTCTAAAATTAATGAAAAAAATTATTCTAAAATTAATGAAAAAAATTTATTCTAAAATTAATGAAAAAAATTATTCTAAAATTAATGAAAAAAATTATTCTATGTTTAATGAGAATTCAGAATTAATTCGACTTTTACTGAAAGATTTAAAGAAATAATTCAAGAATTAAGAGAATAACTCTATAATTAATGAGATTAATGTTCTCAGAATGAATAACAATTTGGAATTAGTGAACGAAATAATTCCAGAGCTGAAAGAAATTCAGCTAATTAAGGAAAGATATAATTACAGAAATAAGAAAATTCCAGAGTTAAATGAAGGGGAATATGTACAGAATTCATGAAATAGTTAGTTCTGAAACCGATCTAAACAATAATTTCAGTGAATGAGAATTCATATTTTTAGGAAATAGCTCAAGAAAACTGAATTAAGGAAATAATTTCAGTAAACACATGAGAATTCGGAAGTAAATTATTCCAGAATCAATAAAAATTGAAAATCAAGGGATTAATTCCCGAATTAAAGAAGCAGTTTTGAATTAATGAAGACTGAAAATTGAAGAATAAATGAAAATTTATAAAATAGGGGAAAAATGCAGAATAAATGAAAATTCAGAAGAAAATAATTCCAGAATAAATGAAAATTCAGAAGAAAATAATTCCAGAATAAATGAAAATTCAGAAGAAAATAATTCCAGAATAAATGAAAATTCAGAAGAAAATAATTCCAGAATAAATGAAAATTCAGAAGAAAATAATTCCAGAATAAATGAAAATTCAGAAGAAAATAATTCCAGAATAAATGAAAATTCAGAAGAAAATAATTCCAGAATAAATGAAAATTCAGAAGAAAATAATTCCAGAATAAATGAAAATTCAGAAGAAAATAATTCCAGAATAAATGAAAATTCAGAAGAAAATAATTCCAGAATAAATGAAAATTCAGAAGAAAATAATTCCAGAATAAATGAAAATTCAGAAGAAAATAATTCCAGAATAAATGAAAATTCAGAAGAAAATAATTCCAGAATAAATGAAAATTCAGAAGAAAATAATTCCAGAATAAATGAAAATTCAGAAGAAAATAATTCCAGAATAAATGAAAATTCAGAAGAAAATAATTCCAGAATAAATGAAAATTCAGAAGAAAATAATTCCAGAATAAATGAAAATTCAGAATTATATATATAAAATGAACTAGTCCCCAATAAATTGAAATTCATAATTAAGGCATTAACTGAAATTCATAATTAAGGCATTAACTGAAATTCATAATTAAGGCATTAACTGAAATTCATAATTAAGGCATTAACTGAAATTCATAATTAAGGCATTAACTGAAATTCATAATTAAGGCATTAACTGAAATTCAGAATTAAGGCATTAATGAAAATTCAGAATTAAAGAAGAAACAAAAATTGAGAATGAAAGAAGGAAAATAATTCAGAATGAAAGAAGGGGAAAAATTTAGAATCGAAGGAAAAATGAAAATTCATAATCGAAGGAAAAATGAAAATTCATAATCGAAGGAAAAATGAAAATTCATAATCGAAGGAAAAATGAAAATTCATAATCGAAGGAAAAAAATTCAGAATTGAAATGTAAATGAAAATTCAGTATTTTCAGTATTAAAGAAGAAACGAGTTCAGAATTAAAAAAAAAAAATTAAAATTAAAGTTTAAATAAAAATTCAAAGTTAAAAAAGAACAAAAATTCAGAATTAAAGTTTAAATGAAAATTCAGAATTAAAAAAGAAATAACAATTTGGAATCAAAGCATTCACAAAATTTCAGAATTAAAGTATAAATGAAAACTAAGAATCAAAGCATTTACAAAAACTAAGAATCAGAGCATTCATAAAAAATAGGAATCAAATCATTTATATATAAAAACTAAGAATCGAAGCACTCACGAAAACTAAGAATCAAAGCATTCACGAAAACTAAGAATCAAAGCATTCACGAAAACTAAGAAGCAAAGCATTCACGAAAACTAAGAATCAAAGCATTCACGAAAACTAAGAAGCAAAGCATTCACAAAAACTAAGAATCAAAGCATTCACGAAAACTAAGAAGCAAAGCATTCACAAAAACTAAGAATCAAAGCATTCACGAAAACTAAGAAGCAAAGCATTCACAAAAACTAAGAATCAAAGCATTCACGAAAACTAAGAATCAAAGCATTCACAAAAACTAAGAATCAAAGCATTCACGAAAACTAAGAATCAAAGCATTCACAAAAACTAAGAATCGAAGCATTCATGAAAATTCAGAATCAAAGAAGTCATAAAAATTCCAACTAAACAGAAACAGTTCCAGAACTAATGAAAATTCCGATCCAAGGAAAACAAAAATTTCATAACCCGCAAAACCCAATAATTTCAGACATCAATCTCATCACGGGCCTCGAGCCCGGAGGGCCCCCCCCCCATCGGCCCACCCTCCAAGACGCCACCAAGTCCACCAACACCAAAAAAAAACAACAAATTCCCAAGTCACCACAAACGCAAAAAAATGGCAAAAAATGGCTAGCTTAAGCAACCAATTACAACGTTAAAACGGAACAGAACAAGATAATTGACACTTTCCGAATCAGTAGCAATAATCTAATACGGTATTACCGACGGTAATAATAGTAATTATGAAGGGCCACGGCCGGGGCGATGTGTTCATCATCAGCATACTTTTTTTATTATTATTATCATTATTATTATCGTTATTATTATCATCATCTCATTTATTTATTATTTCCTCGCCTTTCAATGAGACACGGCGGCGCTCAATCCATCATCGTCAGGGCTCAACGTCGTGTTTCGGTGGCCATGACAGGCCCGAAAGTTTGGGGCCCCCCTTATATACACACACACACACACACACACACACATACATATTACTTAATTTATTTTTTGTTTTCTTTTTTGGCCGTCAGTGTACCTGAAATGAAACTTTTATTATTTTTTTAGGTTATTATTATCGCGTGCGTCTTCCAGAAATAATTATTATTCATATATCTTCGGAAAATTAGCTGCATCTGGATCGAAATTATTATTAAAATGGGGGATTTGATTATATTAGATATTATTGGGGGGGGGGCCCGCGGTACATATTTCTTATTATTATCTTTTTTCTGTTTTTGACCTTTGACTTTAATTTTCTCTCATCATTTCTTACTTTTCTCGGCGATTCCAGGGGTGTTATCGTTTGGTTCGTCCTTACGCCACTGCCGTTGTGGTTTTGAGTGTGTTGCAAACACCCTGGGTAACTGGGGGGGGGGGCGTTCTTGGAAGTCTGGCGGGGGTGTCGACTCCAAGAAACCACGTGATCGTCTTTACGCCATTTCCGCCGTGGTTTCAAGCGTGTGTTGTCGGGGGGATCTCGGACGTCTGACGAGGGCGTGAATACTAGTGTGATTTTTTATGGGAATTGAGTTTTTGCCGGAATTATTTGAACATACGGGCCGGGCCGTCTTAACGCGTGGAGTCCTCCCGGGCACGGAACAGGGTCCTCAAATGCAAATGGGGGGGGGGAAGGCCTGGTTGAAAATTTTTTAGATTAAGCTTGTAAATTGGTAAGCAGGAATTTATAGTCAGATGAGGAGGCCTCAGAAAAAAAAAAAATTTGCCCGGAGCCCATGATGCTCTTGAGACGACCCCGATAACCCTGGACGATTCTAGCCATTTTTTTGTGTTTCTTTTTTTAAATTATAAATTCACTATAGAGGGGGCCAGATCAGTGGCCCGCGAAAGATCTCAGCTTACTACCCCGCCGAACGACTTTGGGGCCCTGTGATCGGAATGAAGGGAGCCCAATAATTTTTTTCTCCTTTTTTTTTTTTTTGCCTTTGATTTCAATTTTGTCTCATCATTTTTAAGTGTTACGGTAATTCCAGAGGTGTTTGGTCCGTCGTTACGCCATTGTCGATGTGGTTTCAAGCGTGTGCGTTGCTACCCCCGGGTACTGGGGCAAAGGAGAAACGATTATGCATGACCACACGGTGCTCATGACCAACAGGTTCGAAGAGTGCCCAATGTATAGTATGGATATGCCGTAATATCCTCCTACCAAAATAAAAATTGCACTTGAAACTTTATACTCCAGAAATAGGGCTTTCGCAAATGGCCACCCCACCAAAAACTCTTCAGAGTAAAAACAAGAAATCCATCAACGTACCGGGTACGAGGATATAGACCAACCTCCTCCCTCCCCATTCTGCGACCACCTCTATTACCGGTACATTACCGAAACGGTATACCGATATCCGAAGCCTTATCGACGAATCAACGAAGCAAAAGAGGTACAAAGAGATTGAATTCCCTTTTGTGTGTTTTGCGTCCGAATGAAGTGTGTACTGTAATATACCCCGCACGCTGCCCTTTCAGGGGCCCTCCTAGCCCCCCTGCCCTTATCTTCGGGAACTTCACGTTTTGTTTTGTTTTCTTAAGGCATCCAATTACCTAATACATTTTCATGTACTTCGTGCAGTACCTATTTGATGCGAAAATACGGGAATCCGGTATTTTCTTTTATACCGAGTTTTTCGCAAGGTCGTCTTAACAGCATCGTCAAACCCTTGGCAAAAAAAAAGAGGATTTTGTGGGCTTCTGGAAAAAAGGGGGGTTAGCCGGGCCCCTGGGCAAAAAGAGGATTTGATGAGGCCCTGGGGAAAAAAAAGATTTTGTGGACCTTTGGACATGAAGAAGGTTTTGGGGGCCCCCTGGCCATAAAGAGGATTTGGTGGGGCTCTAGACAAAAAAAAAGATTTTGTGGACCTTTGGACATAAGGGGTGAGGAGGTTTGGTGGGTCTCATGGGCAAAAAGAGGATTTTGTGGGGCCCTGGCATCTTAAATTGTGCCGCGAGTTACTCAAAAGGTCTTTAAATGTACCGCAGGTCAATTAAAAGATCTTTAAATGTGCCTCAGGTCACTTAAAAGATATTTTAAATCGCCACGAATCTCTTGAAAGATCTTTAATACGCCACGGGTCATTCAAGTGATCAGGGAATGTGCCGCGGACAACTTAATTGAAATGAGAATGTATTCCCAGTTCATTTAAGTGACCTTTAATATGCAGCGGGTCGTTAAAAAGATTTTCGAATGTGCCGCAGGGCCACTTAAAACATCTTAAAATACGCCACAGGTTATTCAAAGATCTTTAAAAGTGCCACGAATCTCTTGAAAGATCTTTAATGTGACACGGTCATGCCCCCCCCCCCCACATGGACAGGGCTGAAAACGCTCCAGCCGTGGGGCCCGGGACGATTAAAATCATTTTTTGTGATTTCTCATCCTATAAATTCACTATAGAAGGGACCGTGAAAAATCCGGTTCGGGGACCCTACAAAGATCCCAGCCTAGGGGCCCTGCGCCAAAATGTAGGCGGAAGGGGGGGGGTCACTTAAATATTCTGGAAATGTGCCGCCGACCATTTAAGTGATGTGCAACAGAGATCGCTTTAGTGATCTGTCAATTTGCCGCGGGTCCTTAAAATTCCGCGTCGATTATGAAACATGAATCATAATTCCATTATAACATTCACATGCATTACATTCCGTGCTGGAGAAAGGAAACTCCAGAAAATAATAATAATAATAATAATAATAACGATAATAATAACCCACGAAACGCTCCACGAAAAATGGAACCATTTTTCATGAAAAAAAAAATTAATTTCTTTTCGTGAGAAGGGAAAAGAAAACGGGAAAAAATGTTCCAGGAATCACCTTGAAGAAAAGCGGGAAATAACTAAAAAAAAAAATAATAATAAAATAAAATTACATTAAGCAAAGAATACGGGACCTCACAAAATAAGGAAAAAAAACGGGACGGTATATTCCGTTATTCTCGCTCTATACAACAACAACAACAACATAGCGCGCTCTCTCTCTAGCTCGGGCGCTTATTACATTAAAAGCCGTATCTTCGCTGCCCCCCGCCTCCTATTTGTATTCCAGGGGCCCCCCCTAAAAAAAAAGCCTTGAACACACAGCACCCCCGCAACACCTAACTCTCACCTACGATGACGGCGGGTGCTCCTCCTCTCCGCAGTGCCATCTATCTATCGATCAAGACCACACACAAAAGGCTTCTTCTTTTCTCGGTGTTCGAACGTAATTACTTAGCTTCTGTTGGAGTACTGCGGGTGCGCTGGGGGCGAGGGGGGGGGTCCAAAAAAAAAGGAGGGGGAGGAACAGACGGTGTTGCCTGTATCAAGTAACTCACGGGAAAACTACTTATTTTTATACTTTTTGCTTTGGTTCTCGTCAACGTAGTCTTTCATCGCTCTTACGATCCCGCCTACCGCCCCCCACCGTCGCCCCCCCCCTTATATCTAATGTATAATGTATTTGATGTTCGTGAAAATCCGGGACCGGTGAAGAGACGGCGTGTGCTTTTCCTGTTTTTGATTTTATGTTGAATTAAGTGTTATTATGAAGAATGGAAAGATCGGAAAATTCACGAAAGGAAAGATTGGGAAATTCATGAAAGAGAGAAAAATCGGTAAATTCATGAAATAAAGATCGGAAAATTCGCGAAAGAACGATCGGAAAATTCATGAAAGAAAGATCGGAAAATTCATATAAGAAATATCGAAAAATTCATGAAAGGAAAGATCGGAAAGTTCATGAAAGAAAGATAAGAAAATTCATGAATTTTCAATATCGAAACATTTATGGAAAAAATCAAAAAAAAATTCTAAAAAAAATCAAAAAAAAATCAAAAAAAAATCAAAAAAAAATTCTAAAAAAAATCAAAAAAAATTCTAAAAAAAAATCAAAAAATTTATGAAAAAAATATAGAAAAATTCATGAAAAAATATAGAAAAATTCATGAAAAAATATAGAAAAATTCATGAAAGAATATAGAAAAATGTCATGAAAGAAGTATCGGAAAATTCATGAAAGAGAGAAGTATCGGAAAATTCATGAAAGAGAGAAGTATCGGAAAATTCATGAAAGAGAGAAGTATCGGAAAATTCATGAGAAAGGAGTATCGGAAAATTCATGAAAGAGAGAAGTATCGGAAAATTCATGAGAAAGGAGTATCGAAAACATCATGAAAGGAATATCGAAAACATCATGAAAGGAATATCGAAAACATCATGAAAGGAATATCGAAAACATCATGAAAGGAATATCGAAAACATCATGAAAGGAATATCGAAAACATCATGAAAGGAATATCGAAAACATCATGAAAGGAATATCGAAAACATCATGAAAGGAATATCGAAAACATCATGAAAGGAATATCGAAAACATCATGAAAGGAATATCGAAAACATCATGAAAGGAATATCGATTTCTTTTTTATTTACTCTGTATTTAGGATACCTATTTATTTACTTCAAAAATCAATCTTATCTTCGCCCTTAAAAACGAGTTTATTTATCCTCCTCTCGAAACGATCTTATCTATCTTCCTCGCAAATCAGTCTTACTTATCTTCTTCAGAAATCAATCTTACTTATCTTTTTCAGAAATCAATCTTACTTATCTTCTTCAGAAATCAATCTTACTTATATTTTTTCAAAAATCTATCTTATCTCCGTCCTCACAGATTGGTGTTATTATCTTTGTGAAAAATCGATATCGTATACTTAAAAACCGATCTTATCATCTACTTCAAACATCAATTTTATCATCTACTTCAAAAATCGATCTTACCATCTACTTCAAAAATCAACCTTATCATCTACTTCAAAAATCAACCTTATCATCTACTTCAAAAATCGATCTTACCATCTACTTCAAAAATCAACCTTATCATCTACTTTAAAAATCGATCTTATCATCTACTTCAAACATCAATTTTATCATCTACTTCAAAATCGATCTTACCATCTACTTCAAAAATCAACCTTATCATCTACTTTAAAAATCGATCTTATCATCTACTTCAAACATCAATTTTATCATCTACTTCAAAAATCGATCTTACCATCTACTTCAAAAATCAACCTTATCATCTACTTTAAAAATCGATCTTATCATCTACTTCAAACATCAATTTTATCATCTACTTCAAAAATCGATCTTACCATCTACTCTAGAAATCAACCTTACCACCTACTTTAAAAATCAACCTTATCTCCATCTTCCTCGGAAAATTATCTTAATCATCCCTCTCCTCACAAATCGATTTCATTTACCTTCAACAAAAACCGATTTTAACCTTCATCCTCGAAAATCGATCACATTGGCACCCAAAAAAAACTGACCTCACTGGACCCAGCAACAGCGATTCCATCAGATCAGATCATCACTAATTACGTAAACATTTATTCAAAAATTCCTACAAAAAATACAACAAAAAATTCATAAACTAAATATAAAATACGAATAGAGGAAGTATCATTAAGAGTCGAAAATATTAATAATAATGATACACATGCAATCATTTTCCCCTTATACAGGAAATAAAAAAAAAAACTATTCCCGAAAATAATTATTCATCCAAAATACAAATAAAATAAAATAAATATTCAGCACAAATGAACATCTCATATGAAAATATTTCCAAAAAAAAAAATTTTTTTTTTTATAAATTCAGGAAATAATTTAAGGAAAAAAATTTTTTTTTTTTTTTTTTTTTTTTTTTTTCGTGCGACAAATACGACAAATACCAAAAAAATGCCAGTCCAAGAAAAAATAATGACTTCCAACAAAAAAAAAAATATTTTTGTCCCTCATTAAAAATGGATATTTTTCTGACAAAAATAGAGGAAAAAAATTTAATTTTTTTTTTTTTTTTTTTTTTATAAAAAGCTCCGTATTTAAACAACACGCACAACTAGAGAGTTTGCGAAACGAAAAATCTAAATAATAATAATGACAAATATATGTATAAATTCCAGGAAATCCTTTTTTTTTTTTCCATTATTTTTCATGGAATTTTAAAATTTTTAAGGAGAGAGAGAGAGAGAGAGAGAGAGAGAGGTACAAAAAAAATAAAATGAGGAAAGCTTAAAAGCGACTTCTCTCATTAAGACGAATCCCTTAACGAGACTCCGGAATGATGATGATGATGATGATGATGGGTGGGTGCGAATCCGTGGCTCTCATGAGAAAGAACTACTACTACTACTAAGGAATGAATTGGGGGCCCCCCCAGCCACCCGGAGTAATGGGGAGGGAATGAGAGAGAGAGAGAGTTAAATACCTCTCCCTTAAAAGGAGAAACGTTTTAAACTCCACGCGAGTCATTAAAACAGTAATTACAAGCACACAAGGTATAATTTAAAGGGGGGGGGCCCTCCTATCCTTCCCCTTATCCCTGGGAACTGGATAAAAGGGGTAAGAAAGTAAGTAAGTTAAGACATAAGTGAATGGAAGATGAAGTGGTACTTATTAAGGGGAAAAAATAGTCCGACCACTCTTATATGCTCCAGTATTTTGGGTTCTGCGAGTGCTGGGGGGGGGGGGGGAGGGGGCTTAGAGAAATCTTACTGTATGGGGGGCCCCACATGGGAATAGCTCGTGGTTTGGTGGTATGAGTTTCGGGAGTAGTTTGTGGATCGGTGTCGGGAGGGTTGTGCTTCAGCTTAGGTCCCCCAGAACTTCACTTTTTGGACGCTCGTGGTGTTTTTTTAACGGTCCTGGGCCCCGCTGTTTCCGAGGTCGAAGGCCCTCGGTCCCCCTTCAATTCACTGACCGCGAGACGAACTATGTCGGTCGGAATTTGTGTTTTGTGTAATCCGATGAATTTCCGCGACCTCTACAATCCCCCCTTCCCCCGTGTCCCCTCCTAAATGAGAGAGGGTGACGGGGGCCCACAATAAATGCTCGGGGATTAGTTTTCGGGGGGGGGGGGATTCGGTAAAGCCAACACGAAAAATTTACCTACAAAAAAAATAAATAATCTACGCAGTGATAAAAAGTTGAGAAAAATTCAGAATTCATGAGAGAAATAATTTCGAAATTGATGAAATTTTACAACTGTAAGATGAAAAATTTAAGAATTATGAGAGAAGTGATTTTAGAATTGGGAGAAATATCACATAATGGGAGAAATAATTTCGGAATCGATGAAATTTTATGATTAATGAGAGAAATAATTTCGGAATCGATGAAATTTCGGAATCGAAATAATTTCGGAATTCAAGGCAGAAATAAATTTCAGAATTTGTGGCAAAAATAAATTCAGAATTCATGAGAGAAATAATTTGAGATTCGATGAAATTTACTAATTAATGAGATAAATAACTTCATAATTAATTAGAAATAATTTCAGAATTAATGTGGAAAACAATATACGAAATTCCATATAATTAATGAAACAAATAATTTCATAATTAGTGAGATTAATAATTTCAGAATTGACGAAATTTCATAACTAATGAAAGCAATATTTTTGGAATTAAAGCAAGAAATAACGCCAGAATTAATTAAAGGAAAAGTTTTTCCCCCAAAATTAATGAAAAAAACTATTCCAAAATTGATGAAAATATTCATTAATACATCCAATGTAAGAAATAATTCTATAATTAATGGAAGAAATATAATATTTCGTAACTGATAAAAATTCGTATTTTATTAAATAACTGATTTATTGAATAAATTTGTGAAAGAAATCATTTCAGAATTAATGAAAAAAATAATTTCAGAATTAATGAACGAAATAATTTCAGAATTAATGAAAGAAATAATTGCAAACATGATGAAAAAGAAATAATTTGAAAATTAATGAAAATTCGGAATTGGGCAAGAAGAATAAATAATTTCAGATTTAATTAAAGAAATAATTTCAGATATGATGAAAGAGAAATAATTCAAAATTAATGAAAATTTGGAATTGATGGAAGAGAAATAATTTCAGAATTATACCGTGAATTTGAATTCAGAATAAAGAGGAACAAAATAATTTCAAAACTATGAAAGAGACAATTTTGGAATTAATGAAAGACATTTTTTAAATTAATGTAAGACATTTTTTAAATTAATGAAAGACATTTTTTAAATTAATGAAAGGCATTTTTTAAATTAATGAAAGACATTTTTTAAATTAATGAAAGACATTTTTCTGAATAAATGAAAGAGATAGTTTCGGAATCAATGAAATGGAGAATTTTTTTAAATTAATGAGACATAATTTTGGAATTAATGGAAGACATTGTTTTAATTAATGAAAGAGATTGTTTTGGAATTAATGAAAGAGATTGTTTTGGAATTAATCAAAGCGATTGTTTTGGAATTAATGAAAGAGATTATTTTAATTAATGAAAGAGATTATTTTAATTAATGAAAGAGATTATTTTAATTAATGAAAGAGATTATTTTAATTAATGAAAGAGATTGTTCTGGAATTAATGAAAGATTGTTTTGGAATTAATGAAAGACATTGTTTTAATTAATGAAAGAGATTATTTTGGAATTAATGAAAGACATTTTTAAAATTAATGAAAGCGATAATTTTGGAATTAATGAAAGACATTTTTTTGAATTAATGAAAGAGATAGTTTTGGAATCAATGAAATGGACAATTTTTTTTAATTAATGCGAGAGATAATTTTGGAATTGATGAAAGAGATAATTTTGTAATTAATGAAAGAGATAATCAAGGAAACAGTTATTTTCCGGATATTATGCTGAGGTGAGCTCGGAAAGAAAAGTCATCACGTCTCCGCCGGGACTCGAACCCACCCCGTGAAATCAGGAAGGCAGATTCATGTGTCTCCAGTGGTGTAGATGGTAGCATGCTTGCCCGGTATGCAAGAGGCCTGGGTTCGAGTCCCGGCGGAGACGTGATGACTTTTCTTTCCGAGCTCACCTCAGCATAATATCCGGAAAATAACTGTTTCCTTGATATCTCTGGCTGAGAAAGAAGCCATCTATATCTCTCGAAAGAGATAATTCTGGAATTAACGAGAGATAATTTTTTAAATTAATGAAATAGATAATTCTAGCGAAAGATATCATTTTGGAATCAATCGAATTCCCCAATAGTGTGAAGAATCGATTTGACTCGAGAGAGAGTCTCCGCTCACCCACAGCATAATATATATAGTCATGGTACCAAAAACTTCAGGGCACTTCATAATTACTACGAAGGGAGATAATACCTGAAAACCATCTAGGGGTAAAAAAACCTCCCCAATACCCAAGGATTCTTCCATACCCTGAGCACCCAGATTTAAATTAAATCCAGTTGAAGAGATCAGCAACGGATCACACAGCACCGAACCCCATTTCCAATGAATATTTCAAATTATCCACGCGTTTCCCCTCATTCCCTCATCATCATCCCTCCCATCCACAGACATTGTCAACTCATGATTCCCCCCAAAATTCATTATTTTACACAAAATGAATTCCAATATTTGACTATATGGTGAATAGATGGTATTGTGTGGGAAAAATTGGAAATCTCGGGTTGTTTTGGACGGGGGGGGGGGGGAATCACAATAAGGAATTACGATCCCTGCTGGATCCCTATACAAGGACAATTCGGTCATGGTACGAAATAATCGTAATCGAGGACCGTATCGCTGTACGTGTTTGGAATGGACAGAGATCGTGGACGAGATTATGCAGGATCACGTTTGCGGTGATTGAGGGTGGAGCACCAATCACCGCATTTCGTTTTACCGAGAGAATCGCGTCGCTTATTCTAATCAGTGCGATGATGTGGCTTTTTCAAGATCCAGATTTCGGCTTCTTTCCTCCGCTTCCTTTCCTTGCCATGTCCAGACGGGCCCCCCCCCCCCCATGCATCAGGATGGCCCTGTGCTATAGGCCAAAGGTGCTCAACCTTTTTCCAGTCGCGAGCACTGCCTGTATCCATCATCAAAAGGAGAGCACCCTTTCCTAGAAGTTCGACATAAAAGGATGCGGTATTAAATGCATGAAATCAGGGTGATGCCAATCCTGGAACGTACAAGGTATTTAATTGAAACGTTGCTCGCGAGCATGAAATCGGACCCGAGCATCATAGCACTCTGGGTGCTTCGGGGAGCACCGTGGTTCTCTCGCGAGCAACGCGAAGATGCCCGCCACCATAAGACAAGGGTGTTCAATCTTTTGGAGGGGGGTGTGCGGGCCACTTTATTGGTTTGAAAACGTGTCACGGGCCACTTAAGTGATCCGATAACTGTGCCGCTGACAACTTAATTTAAATGGTGTGTACGCCCCAGATTTCACTTCAATGCGCCGCTCAAGTTATCTGGAATTTCCGCGGGGCTTTGAAGGGATCTCTAAATGTGCCGTGGACCACTTAAGTGATCTTTAAATGTGCAGCGGTTCACTTAAAAAAAATCTTTAAAAGAGCAACGGGTCACTTGAAAAAATCTTTAAAACTGCAACGGGCCACTTGAAGTATTTTTAAAAGTACAACGGGCCACTTAAACGATCTTTAAAAGTGCCGCTTGAATGATATGGAACTGTGCTGTGAGCCACTGCAGCCGTCTAGGAATGTATCGCGAACTTTAATCTATAATGTGCCCAGGTGGTTACTCTCTGCGCCCTCCCCTTCCTTCACAACTTGCCATTGCTGACCTTTTACTTGATTCTCACCTGTGACCGCGACACATTCATAGATCACTTAAGTGACCCACGCACGGTACATTTATATACCACTTGAGTAATTGCGGCACAGTTCAGAACACATAAGCTGCCCGCGGCACATTTACAGATCACTCAACCGTCTCGCGGGGTACATTTCCAGATCACACAGGTGACCTGCAAGCACACGCTTTGAGGGGGGGGGGGGGACCGCAGCAAAAATATTTACCGATCACTTTTGAGTGACTTGCAGCACAATCCCAGAGCACTTGAGCGGCCCGCTGCATAAATCCAGATCACTTAAATGACTCTCGGCACATTTACAAATCACTTAAGTAATTCGTGGTGCACTTACAGATCACCACCCCGGCGCCGAATTTTTAAATGCATATTTTCACAAATTTTATAATTGTTTTCCCCCCAATTTTCTCACGTATATTTCCCATTTTTTGTGCCACTTCGTAGGCATTATTGGTTTTCATTTTTCGGCACATATTTTTGATTTCATGGCACATCTCGGCATATAAGCTCGTGGTTATATAAGTGAAGATTTTTATCTTCAACCAGCTACAACACCCGGCGCTGTGCCCGGGGTTTTCTTCAATTCACTGGGAGGATTGAAAAAGTAACAAACAAAAAGGCATAAAACACGTCTGGAACGCATTGCTTGGGAACCACGGTAACCGAAGTAGACGTTCCGAAAGTGATTGTTGAGGCCCAAAAACCATTGTTGCCCGACAGTTTTTTGTCCATTTGGGGCATTTGCCCTGCTGTGACGGAGTTTTAAAGTAGCCTATCGTTCAAGTCGGGTCCCGTTTGGTATATATATATATGCAAAATTTGGCGATGATAGATGTAAAATTGTAGACTTGTATAGACAACACACACACACACAACATACAGAAAATCCGTGTGTGTGTGTTCTCTATACAAACCTACAATTTCAGATCGATCGTTGCCAAATTTTGCATGTACCTCGTATATCCCAAATGGTACCCGACTTGAACGATAGGCTACTTTAAAATTTCGTCAGAGCAGGGCAAATGCCCCAAATGGACAAAAAACTGTCGGGCAACAATGGTTTTTGGGCCTCAACAATCACTTTCGGAACGTTTACTTCGGTTACCGTGGTTCCCAAGCAATGCGTTTCAGACGTGTACGAGTGCCTTTACCATGGATTGCCGTCATGGTTTGCCATTCAATAGTCGTCGGAATCATCATCAGCGTCACTTTGAGGGACAAACAAAGGATGATCCCCCCATAGAAATCAGTGTTAAAATTGCCGATTTTAACTGTAGAAATGCGGGAATCAGGGGGTTTTCTTCAATTTAGCCGGGATTGCACTCTATAAAAGTTTGATAAAAGCTCTTTTATAGAACTTGGGAAATCCAATCATATCGGTTACGTTCGAGAAAATTCAACTGATGATCGTATCGGTTGCATTTTCATTTGTTTCTTTCATGTGATTCGAGCGGGAAGTCGCCATGTTGGTTACCTTGGATACGGTTCGCATGTCCCTCAAAGAAAGAGGGAGATATCACGTGATCCAAAAAGCCTCATTAAAGAAAACCCGGGCAGTGTCGGGTATTATAGCTAGTTTTACACATGTAGACTAGCTATAATACCCGGCTCTGTCAGGGGGTTTTCTTCAATTTAACCGGGATTGCACTCTATAAAAGTTTGATAAAAGCTCTTTTAAAGAACTTGCTAAATCCAACCGTATCGGTTACGTTCGAGAAAATTCAACTGATGATCGTATCGGTTGCATTTTCAAGTTCTATAAAAGAACTTTTACCAAACTTTTATGATGTAATCCTCCCGGCCTTACTGGGAGGATTGGGAAAAAAGTGGCAAACCATTATAAAGAGAAATAAACTATTGCACCTAATACTGGTCGCATCAAAGAAGTGACAAACCATTGTAAAGGCTTATGCATGTCTTAAACGCACTGCTAAGTAACCCAAGTAAACATTCGTAAAGTGACTGTTGAGGCCGAGAAACCATTGTTGCCCGTCAGTTTTTTTTAGTTTTTTTTTTGGTCCATTTCGGGCATTTTCCCAGCTCTAACGAGCTTTTGATGTAGCCTACCGTTCACAAGTCGGGCCCCGTTTGGTATAGGCTATATGCAAAATTTGGCGACGATAGATCTAAAATTGCGGATTTGTATAGAGTAGTTTCTACGGATTTCTACCATAAACTACGGAAGCTGTTCAAAAAAGGGTTGCTTTAAATTCCATTATCCCCACACACACACACACACAGAATATCAATTATATACATACAGTCGAATCCCGTTTTAACGAATACCGTTATAGCGAAAATCTCGGTTTAACGAACACTTTTCTAATCCCCCCCCGCCCCCCCCCCCCAGATAAATTTGCATACGGACAATGCAAAGACCTGGAATTCCTTCACAACGAAATTTCTAAGTGATTTCTTCGGTCTCTGGGAGTTCGTTATAACGGGGTTCGACTGTATGTATAGATTTCAGTGCACATTTCAGCATTTCTCGGCGCATATTCCAACGTTTACAGTGGATATTTCGCCGTTTGTTTTTTAACGCATGTAATCGCGGGCTATTACCACGTCAGAGACGGCATTCCGAGTTACGTAACGTCATTCAATTAGTGTTAATTAATTTGTGAGTTACGTTACGTAATTTCTGGAGACATTCTATAACCAATCCCCCCCCCCCCCCCGAGATATGCATGCCATAAAATAAATTACAATATAAACGCCATCTGGTTTCCCTCAGAATAATCGAAATGTTACAATTTTCAAAAACGCGTAATGAAACAAAATTAAAAAGCAATGACACTGCCCCCTCACCCCCACCCCCGCCGCCTCATAAATTTTATTCTCATTACCCTGTGACTTTTCTGCGCCAACTGCTCCATCTGGCGTGTAAAAATTTCCCCCCAAAAAAATAATAATTCCGCGATATTAAATTTCCCTCTCTCTTATTCACGTGAATGTTATTATTATGGAGGGGGGGGGGGGAGGATTAGAATTCCAAATTACATCAACAACAACTGAACTTGGTTTAAGTCACACCTCATTGGTTAAACTCGGCCAGCCAATAAAAGCTTCGGGATTGATGATTGTGGTGGAAGAAGAGGTTGTGGCAACGGTGGCAGTGGTGGTGAAAGATTTCAGCTCCACTGCACACAAGAGAGAGAGAGAGAGAGAGTCTGTGTAACAACTTCGCCAAGGTTTCTAAATTAACGCAATTACCATTAGAAGCGAATTGTGAGCCGAGCGAGCGAGCCAGCTGTGGTGGTGATGCCAGCGAGCCTTAACACTCGAAGCCCGCTGTAATATATACCGTTCTGAGCGCCGGCTGTGGCCTCCTGGCCCCCCCCCTCCCTCCCTCCCTCCCCCCCCCCCCCCCCCACGAAATCATTGTGGGAAATGGAATTTCGAAAGGCGGGGGTGTATCAGATTTCCTATTTCTGTGTGAGGCACCCCTCACCCTCTCTCCACCTACCTATCTACCTACCAGAATGGTGATATTGAGAATCGGAATGTGTTCGGTTGGATCCTCTCATATGCATTCCGCCAGATGTTGCCACCGCCGCCGACGTGTGAAGAAAGTCACAGCCGGTTATCCGGATTTCTCTGTTATGGTGATCCATCTACCCGTCTTGATGGTAGTGGTAACCCCCTCTATGCATGATAGATGATGATTCTTGGCGGTTGTTTTTGGCGAGGGGATGTCGAGTTCCTTCCGTGTTTGTTCGTGGGAATGATCTTAAGTTGATCTCAACATGGGACGATGTGCCCCCCACCCCTTTGAGGCCCTGTGGTGTTCTTAGAGACCAACGGGTGAATATTAAGTGAAAATAGAGAGGGTATAGCCACCGAAAGGGCGGGGATGCGAAGGCTCCATCTAGGGGAGGTGGGTCTAGACTGGTCCTGCTGCAGGATACGGGGGGGGGGGGTATGATCTATAAGTTGATTTTAACATGGGACCCTTTGCTGCCCTATGAGGTTCTTGGTGAGTCAAGGGTGAATATCAAGTGAAAGGAGAGATATGATAGGTGTGGCCACCAGGGGTTAACTTTCTCCAAAACCAACAAGATCAGCTTCGCGACCAGAGGTTTGGGTCGTGGCCCGTAGATCAAGAGTCCCGTGTTTTTAAGTGGGTTTGTACTATCTATCAAAAAGCGCCTCCCCACCCCCCCCCCCGGAAGTCGAGTTTTGGTCGTGACCATAGAGTATAATAATAATACCTGGTATGCATCTTTAGTCTATGGTCGTGACCCATAGTCCCATGTGGGTCCTGTGGTGTCCATTTCCGGTCCTGTGGTGGCAGGAGTTCAAGGCACCGGTTCTAAGGCACCAACGGTTGAATATTAAGTGAAAGGAGAGATGGTATATTATGGTGGTATATTATGATGATATTTGTACGACCCATCTCGTAAGCCCTCCCTCCTCCCCCCCCCCCCCCACAAATTGAATTTGCGTCGTGACCTCAAAAATCCCTGGCCGTTATTGGATTTAAACGACCCATCTCGGTAGCCCTGCGACCCAAGTTTGGGTCGTGACGGGAGGCCTACACGATGAGATCTATACTGGAGTCATCTTAACGCAAGGACCACTCGAGGACTCGGGACTTCATGTGTCTGTGGAGTCCTTCTTATGAGATCTAAACATGATTTTCAGAGCATGTAAAATATATTAAGGGCCGCCTTTTATAACTAACCACTCCATCCAAAATAGAAACTGGGAAAGAGTAGGTGCCCTGGATGAAATGGGGGTTTATGTGAAGAAAATATAGTCCTCTTGTGGCCTGGAACCCACGGGTGAAGATCAAATGTAAGTAGATTTATGACCTGCACGACGGCTCCCTCACAATGTGAAGCTGACGGGGCAGTGTCATCTTGACACCCAACCATGAACTCACCCAAGCATAGCCCTCCTCCAGACCAACCATGCCCCCCCCCCACGCTCTGTCCTACTATAGCAGTGATTCCCAATGAGGGCGTTAACGCTCCCTTGGGGGAGATGGAATGTTCCAGGAGGACGGTAGAAGCTATAGGTATAACATGGGATCCTATGGGTTAGATTGAGTTGGGGGAGGAAAAAATTGCTGAAGAAGGAGGAGATGGGACATAAAAGGTTGGGAAACTATGCCCTAGAGGATATAAGCCCCGAGCATCACCCGGGGGGGGGGGGGCATGAAAATAATGAGGACTGGTAAAAAATCTTCGAAACCATAAGAATTGGCAAACAGGCATTTTTAGCAGGGTGGGGCCTCCGAAAAAATCTGGGACCCAGGGTACTTTTAAGACAGCCCTAGCCAGTGGCCCCTTCCCCCCCCCCTTTCAACCACATTTCATTTCTGCTGTCTAAGTAGTAGTAGTCCCCTCCCCCAACCCGCGATTTTTGCAAACTATAAATGTACCTTTTGCCGTGGCTTTCTTCTACTTTGTACTTTCTCATGGCCCCATTCCTAAATATCCCAGGGCCAACGAGATGGAGCCCAGGTCTTTTTAGTCCTTGGAAACGCATAATTTCAGAACGAAGATGTCGACTGCAGGAAGATCCGGGTTCAAATATCGCCAAGGCCGATCCCATATTCGCCAAGGTGAGCCAAATACTTCAATTCGTGTATGTCGGAAATTCCGTAAGTTCGTAAAGTCGGGGAGTGTTTCCTATACCAAATTGATCGCCTTCTCCGATTTTCCGGACCCACGTTTACAGTCTTACTTGGAGCGATAAACGCGCCAAATGTTGTCCCCTCTAGTAGCCGCGGCACGTGATGGAGTATCAGATGGTGGTGAAATTAATTGAATATAACCGCAGGATAGATATTTCCACTCAAATGAACTGCCATATCGTATTTCCCGAAAATTCGAACGGTATTGGCTGTTGTTCGAAGAGAGAGAGATTGCAAGGGGGGGGGGGCGACTGTTGCCATTAACAAAAGGTTTTGAGTTCAGCCACCCGTTCTCGTAAGTTATTACGGACGGGGCGGCGGCGACACCCGTTACCACATAACGAGAGCCCGAATTTTCGAGCTCTTTTAAGGTGCGAGGAGATCAGAGATTATTTTGGTAGCGGGGGGGCGGGGGGGGGCGATGATTATTCAAATTATTACGAGAAATAATTATAGTTGCGATTCTCGTACTTCTTCGATCTTGAGAAATTGGGGGAAATCGCCAATTTTTGGTTCTGGAAAAAAAAATGGGTACGTCCCAAAACTATGGGCGCTTTTCCTGTAAGTTATTGAAGAAATTACAGTGGATCATACCCCCGCGGGTAGGGCCTGATTTCCGCAAGCTGGGGGTGGGGGCCCATAATTTTAGCGGGCCAGATATTTGAACAATATATTTTTCGACCGACTAACCAAATAATCTTTGAACCCTATCACGGGGGGTGTCACGGGGGGGGGGGTGGCAGGTGGGCTTTGCCTAGGCTAATGGAAATCTCTGGATCTACTGATGCTTGCGGGGGGGGGGGGGTATGACGAGCCATTCCCAAATACTCGAAAGTTGGCGGGAATTAAAATGATTATTACAACAAGGAGGCCACGGAGAAATGCTCATTAGAACAAATATGCCTCAGCGAAATGAACAGTATAGGACAAGTAAGGCCCAACGAAATGGTCGTTAGCACGAGGAAGGCCCTACGAAATTTAAGCCCCACGTATATGATGAATAGGAAGAAGGCCGTCGAAATAGTCATTAGGACAAGGAAGCCCAAATTAAATGATTGTTAAAACAAATAAGCCACAGGTAAATGCTTATTAAAACAAGGTAAATGATCAAAAGGACGAAGAAGTAAAATGATCATTAGAACAAAGAAGCCCCTGAGGATCAAAAGGGCAAGGAAGCCTCAGGTAAATGATAAAAAGACGGCCCTGTGAAATGATAATTAGGACAACGAAGCCCCGGTTGTATGATCATTAGGACAAGTAACCCCCAGAAAAATGAATAGTAAGACAAAAAAAGCTCCGGGTAAATGATCAAAGACAAATGACAACGAAACTCCGCGAAATGATCATTAGGCCAAGAATGACCTGAGTAAATGATCAAAAGGACAAGGAAGCCTCAAGTAAATGGCCGAAGAAAGAAGGTGAAATGATAATTATGATAAGGAATCCCCGGGTAAATTTCATTAGGACAAGTAAGCCCCAGAAAAATGAATAGTAGGAAGCCTCGAGGAAATGCTCATTAGGACAAGTAAGCCTCAGAGAAATGAACAGTAGGAAGCCCCGGGTAAATGATCAAAAGGACGAGGAAACTTCGAAATTATCATTATGACAAAGAGAAGCCCCAAGTAAATGATCAAAGGACGATGGAGAACCCTGCGAAATGATAATTAAAATTATCAAAAGGTACAAGGAAGGCCCGGATGAATGCTCATTAGGATAAGGAAGCCCCAAGTGAATTATAATTAGTAAATTATCAAAAGGACAAAGAAGCCTCAGGTACGTTTAAGTGGTAGTTGCAAATTTGCTGCCCTTGGCTCCCAGGGCCCGACTTGAAACTGTCCTGGACAAAAAAAAAAGGCATTAGAGTCAATACCCCCCCCCCCTTTCCCAGACTGAAGTCAACAGTGTATCTGGTTGGATTATGGCTTACTTATTTATTTATGGGTTCTCAATATACAGTATTATGGGGTCCCAGGCACTCTCATCTCTTGCCCACGCAGAAATCGGGACCCCGGACGGAGACCTTCCTCTCTTTACATGCCAGAGAAAATGAATCTTGTACTAGAACTAATCGGAGCTAGTGAAATTCCACACCTGAAGCGGAGGGGGGGGGGGGGCGCTCAGAAATTCCAGAAAATTTTCCTCACTATGTGGGGGCCCATCATATACCCATTTTTATACTGGGGGGAAAGGAAAAAATACTGTTTATATATATTTTTATTTGCTGCAGTCAATTTCCCCCCTATACAAATTGTGCCCAACATTCTCCCCCTCCGGATTAAGTACAACAAAACTACACGTTTCATTGTGAAGTAAACAACTCTAGACATCTTCCCCCACCCCCTTTCCAACAAATTCCAAAAAAAAAATACAAAAAAATTAATATCAAAATATATAAAATATTGCCCAAATAAAAGCAATGATATTTGTAAAAATTCCCTTCATCAGAGTCTAACAATGGGGATGGGGGGAGAGAAGGAATTCCCTATTTTCCCCCCGTCCCACTCCCCTTCCATCGGATCTGACCTATCGGAGGAGGGGGGAAAAGATTGGAGTACTATAGAAGAGTAGAGGGGTGAGGAAGGAAAAGACGAATCGGGGGGGAGAAGTCTGTCATCAGCAGCTTCAGACCCCGGAGGGAGGGGCTTCTGTTCGAAAAGAGGGAGGGGCGAAAGAAAGAAGGATTTTTTTGTCTATATTTTTTCCCTTTCTTATTGATATTTGTAGGTATTTTTACAAAAAAAGGGAAAAAATAAATTTTTAAGGGATTTTTTTTACTTATAAGTGTTTGTTGGGAGAGTACAAAACTTCCGGAGGCCAGCACTATAGGACCGTTTCAACATCATCATAGGCTTGAGGGCAAAGGTCCTCAAACTGGCTATATTGCAGGCTAAATGTGTGGCCCCCTCGGATCAATTTGATGTGGCCCGTCAGATTGATGATCAGTGACGTCTTCACAGATCGCTTGAGTGTGTGACTACAGTTCTAGATCACTCGAAGGACCTATGTCGCATTTACAGATCGCTTGAGTGGCCCGTAGCATAAATTCAAAGCATTTAAGCGGTTCGCGGCACAGTTAAGTGATCTGCTGCACGATTTTATGGCGTTTAAGTGGTCCTCGGTGAAGTTCCACAACACTGAAGAGGCCCGCGGCACAATTCCCAGATCACTCAAGTGAGCCGCGGCATGTTTAAAACTCGCTTAATTGGCCCGAGGCATTTTGCAGATCAGTTAAGTGATTCGTAGCACAGTTTCAAGGTGTTTATAATCCGGGACTTCACCGGCTCCACAACACTTAAGTTGGCCTGGCCCAGTTCCAGATCCCTCAAGCAGCTGACGACACATTTATAGATCACTCATGACCCACGACATATTTACAAATCTGCTTTAGCAGTTTCAGGTCACTTGAATGGCACACGACATATTTCCAGATCATTTAATTAATCCGCGCCACATTTACAGATCACGTAAATGACCTGCATTGCTGTTTCACATCACTCAAGTGGCCCGTGACCAGGTTTCTAACTATTGAAGTGGCGCCCGTGACCAGTTTTATAACTATTGAAGTGGCCCGTAACCAGTTTTTTAACTATTGAAGTGGCACCCGTGACCAGTTTTATAACTATTGAAGTGGCGCCCGTGACCAGTTTTATAACTATTGAAGTGGCCCGTAACCAGTTTTTTAACTATTGAAGTGGCACCCGTGACCAGTTTTATAACTATTGAAGTGGCGCCCGTGACCAGTTTTATAACTATTGAAGTGGCCCGTAACCAGTTTTTTAACTATTGAAGTGGCACCCGTGACCAGTTTTATAACTATTGAAGTGGCGCCCGTGACCAGTTTTATAACTATTGAAGTGGCCCGTAACCAGCTTTCTAACTATTGAAGTGGCCCGTAACCAGTTTTCTAACTATTGAAGTGGCGCCCGCGACCAGTTTCCTAACTATTGAAGTGGCCCGTAACCAGTTTTTTAACTATTGAAGTAGCACCCGTGACCAGTTTTATAACTATTGAAGTGGCGCCCGTGACCAGTTTTATAACTATTGAAGTGGCCCGTAACCAGCTTTCTAACTATTGAAGTGGCCCGTAACCAGCTTTCTAACTATTGAAGTGGCCCGTAACCAGTTTTCTAACTGTTGAAGTGGCACCCGTGACCAGTTTTATAATTATTGAAGTGGCGCCCGTGACCAGTTTTCTAACTATTGAAGTGGCCCGTAACCAGTTTTATAATTATTGAAGTGGCCCGCACTCTCCAAAAGGTTGAGCACACCTTGGGCTAGAACTACCTACAAACCAATTTACAGTAGGCCGACACACTTATTCTCCAAAAAATTATTTTCAAATCTCACCTTCATACGCAACGTCACTCCCCACCCTCTGGACTCGAGGGCCTCGAGGGCCTCGAGCTGAGCTCCACCTTCCTCCCCGAGAGGGAGGCTGACGGATATTTTACTCAGGGTTTCGGAGATCCAGGGGGTGCGTGAAAAATCATAACCACTCAGGGGCCCCACTCTATGCCATGAAGGATAAAACAATGTCGATCGCACAGTGGAGCCCTAATAATAATATTCCTATGGGCACCCATTCACTAATGAAGCGCTTTAATAAATATGTAAGTCTATTGAAGAGGTAAGCCCAGCTTTTGTATGACCATGGGCCTGTGCATTTCTACGCATGCATAAGCCTCCTGTGCATTTCCACGGGTGCGTAAGCCTCCTGCGCATTCCCAAAGTCGCATATGCCCCCTGCGCATTTCTAAAGTTGCATAAGCGCAATTGTAAGAATACACAAGCTTCCCGCGTATTCTACGGATGCAAAAGCCTCCTGTGCATTTCTACGGGTGCGTAAGCCTCCTGCGCGTTCCCAAAGTCACATATGCCTCCTGCGCATTTCTAAAGTTGCATAAGCGCAATTGTAAGAATACACAAGCTTCCCGCGTATTCTAGGGACGCATAAACCTCCTGCGTATTTCTACGGATGCATAAGCCTCCTGTGCATTTCTACGGGTGCGTAAGCCTCCTGCGCATTCCCAAAATCGCATATGCCTCCTGCACATTTTTAAAGTTGCATAAGCGCAATTGTAAGAATACACGCGCTTCCCGCGTATGCTAAGGATGCATAAACCTCCTGCGCATTTCTGCGGGTGCGTAAGCCTCCTGCGCATTCCCAAACTCGCATATGCCTCCTGCACATTTCTAAAGTTGCATAAGCCCAATTGTAAGAATACACAAGCTTCCCGCGTATGCTAAGGACGCATAAACCTCCTGCGCATTTCTGCGGGTGCGTAAGCCTCCTGCGCATTCCCAAAATCACATATGCCTCCTGCACATTTTTAAAGTTGCATAAGCGCAATTGTAAGAATACACGCGCTTCCCGCGTATTCTTAGGGACGCATAAACCTCCTGCGCATTTCTACGGATGCATAAGCCTCCCGCGCATTTCTACGGATTCGCGCGACTCATATTCATGCCTGAGAGAAAAGCCTGCCTCGTATGCATTTCTAAGCAGGGGCGTCAGAAGTTTTTTGGAACTTGCGGGTGCTCGTCTTGATCTTTGCGGAGGAAATTTTGATTTCCGAGTCAATTCAGTGAGTGCTCGGACCCATGTTACAACTTACCGTAGGTCACACTGTACATCCTAGGGCATGGCCGCCACAAAGGGAGGGGGGCGCTGACAGGGCTCTAATCCTGGGGCCCGGGACAGTTCTCATAATTTTTTGCTTTTTCACGCTATAAATTAACTACAGGAAGGGTCCCGTAAAAAGTCTGACCAGGGGCCTGGAAAAGATTCCAGTCTGGGGGCCCCCTCTCCATGATGTGGGGGCCATGTCCTGGGGAGGAGGGGGGACACACCAGACAACATTATGAAATTTTATATGCCACAATTTTATATGTAGATTGTTGATCACAAAGTTTTCTAACGCATATTTAGAAAGGATGCACAGAGCATACTGCGTATTTCTAAGGATACGTAGACCTTTCACGCCTCCTTAGAAGCAAGTCCCCATTGCATTTCTATTTATATATAAACCTCAAGACCATCTCGTGGGATGCAAAAATCTCCTGCGCATTTCTAGGTATGCATAAGCCTCTCTCACATTTCTATATATACAATCTATATATTACATTTCGGATACACAAGACTCGAACGAATACATGGAGATAAGCTAGTCAAGTACGCATTTCTAAGGATAAACAAGCCAAGTATGCATTTCTAAGGGTAAGTAAGCCTCCTACCAGTCATATAAGGCGGCGACAGTCCCGTAAAATCCCATCGGTACCCTCAGCGCGCCACCCTTGACAAAAAAATTTTCCCCATGCTCCTGGGCGCGGAAGCGCACACTTCTTCGAGAACCACCGTCTCATGATAAAAGGGGTCATTCAAGTATTACGTCAGCATCGATGAGGAGGAGGGGGGGGGAGGTTTGGATGATGCTTACGTCATCAACCACCCTTTATGAATATATGAAATATTCTTACTGGCATCTTACTCGGTGCGCCAAAAACGAAAAAAACCTTTCGATAGTTTGTGGGCACTTGAAGTGCCGTCCCCGCTATTGATAAGTGCCCTGCAGAGCCACTTTAGTGATCTCTAAATGTTTCACGGATCCTTCAAGTGCTCTGGAAATATTTCCGGGCCGCTTAAGTGCTCTGGAACTGTACCACGCATTACTTAAGTCACCCGTAATTTATACCACGGATCACTTAAGTAATCTGCGAATGTTTCGCGGGTAATTTGAGCGATGTAGAACCACACTGGGGGCCGCTTAAGTGCTCTAAAACTGCGCCACATGTCACTCAAGGGATCTCTAAATGTGCCACGGATCGTTTAAGTGTTCTGTAACTGTGTCGCGGATTACTTAGGTGATATTCGAATATGAAAGTGATCTTTGAGGCCTACTTCAATGATCTGAAAATGTGCCACGGGCCACTTAAATGCTCTGGAACTGTGCCACGGGTCATTTAAGCGATTTGTAAAAATGTGCCGCTTAGTTCATTTTTACAAAATTATGTTTGCGGTGGGGGGGGGGGCAAGCCACATCAGATAACCTTCAGGGCCACATTTGGTCTGCGGGTCAAGGTTTTACCATATATGCCTAAAAGTGTGGGTCGCAATGAATTTCTTAAAGAGAAATTTTGAGTTCTTACCCTTCAAATAGCATTGAAATTAACAGACATCGATTATAATAACCTAATATAAAGGTATTTTCTTTCGAAAAAATTTTCTGAAATATTTTTTGAATTTAAAAAAAAAAAAAAAAAATTCGTCTGTGGGGGTGGGGGGCACGAGCCCCCTATGCCCCCTCCGTTTCTGATCCCACCAATATGCGTTAGAAAGTATGGGGCAGTGATGACGAAATTTTGCTGACAGGGGAGGGGGGGTTAGAGTTTTGCTGACAAGTGGCGGGGGGTCAAAAATGGCTAAAAATTTGCTTACGTAATACTTGAACGGCCCCTAAATAGATTTATATAGACCAGTGTTTCCTCAATCGCCGGGCCCTGACACCCGTCAAACCGTTAACCGAATCATTTTCACCTATTTATGCCCCATTAGGTGTGCGCATGACCGGGCCTTCCACTCGCTTGATTTCTATAAAAGAAATCAACCGGGCCGCGGGCTTCCAAAGGCTGAGAACCACTGATATAGACAGTATCAACGAAAGAAGCCCGTATAATCGAATGTCCGAAAGATGTACGTGTAAATACACCATGCGATGAAAAGTGGGACGAGCCAATTAGTTTCAGCCAATTAGCTTTAATCAAGTTATACGGGTGGGAGGAGGGGAGTGTTAAGGTATATCCGGCACAGCATTAAGCTCCGCCTCTCCTTCATCAGACTTGTTCATTAAGGCACATTAATTAGCGATAAATAAACCTCTCTCTTGACCTCTCTTTCTCCGTCTCCTTCTAAGACTGCGCTGAGGAGAAAAGGGATATTTTTTTAAAAAATCCCTGAACCTTTTTAATTAATCTTCTTTTAATTAGATAGTTTTTAATTTATTATACACATAGGTAATAACGTTTAAAAATACTTCATCGACGAACTAATTACGTAAAAAATCGAAGCAATTTAATCGAGGAAATTCATTTTTGAAGGAAGGGGGGAATGGAGCAGAGTTTCCCAACCTATGATCCACGGAGGTCCGTGACGATGGGGAAAGGACAGGGGTTCTTGACCTTTTTGTTTTTAGCCGCGACCCAAAATCGACAACAAGATTCAGCCCATGGGACTGTTTGGAGTATTTTTTTTTTCTTTTTTTTTTTGAAATGAGTGCAACCGGTAACGCGAAATAAGTTGGCCTACGTACATTTATAATAGGCTGTAAGCGGATTCAAATGACTCTCTGGTAAGTCTCTGCGAATCAAGTTTGAGTCATGACTCGTAGCTTAAAAATCTCAGGCTATAAAGGAATTTTTACGACCCATCTCGGAAGCCCCTGCGAATCAATTTGGACCATGACTCTCATAGCTGTAGAATCGCTGGCTATAAATAAATTTTTACGACTCATCTCGGAAGCCCCTGCGAATCAATTTGGACCATGACTCTCATAGCTGTAGAATCGCTGGCTATAAATAAATTTTTACGACTCATCTCGGAAGCCCCTGCGAATCAATTTTGGACCCATGACTCATAGCTCAACAATCCCTGGCTATAAATAAATTTTTACGACCCATCTCGGAAGCCCCTACTAATCAAGTTTGGACCATGACTCATAGCCTCTAGAATCCCTGTATATAAATAAATTTTTACGACCCATCTCGGAAGCCCCTGCGAATCAAGTTTGGACCATGGCTCATAGCTCAACAATCCCTGGCTATAAATAAATTTTTACGACCCATCTCGGAAGCCCCTACTAATCAAGTTTGGACCATGACTCATAGCCTCTAGAATCCCTGTATATAAATAAATTTTTACGACCCATCTCGGAAGCCCCTGCGAATCAAGTTTGGACCATGGCTCATAGCTCAACAATCCCTGGCTATAAATAAATTTTTACGACCCATCTCGGAAGCCCCTACTAATCAAGTTTGGACCATGACTCATAGCCTCTAGAATCCCTGTATATAAATAAATTTTTACGACCCATCTCGGAAGCCCCTGCGAATCAAGTTTGGACCATGGCTCATAGCTCAACAATCCCTGGCTATAAATAAATTTTTACGACCCATCTCGGAAGCCCCTACTAATCAAGTTTGGACCATGACTCATAGCCTCTAGAATCCCTGTATATAAATAAATTTTTACGACCCATCTCGGAAGCCCCTGCGAATCAAGTTTGGACCATGGCTCATAGCTCAACAATCCCTGGCTATAAATAAATTTTTACGACCCATCTCGGAAGCCCCTACTAATCAAGTTTGGACCATGACTCATAGCCTCTAGAATCCCTGTATATAAATAAATTTTTACGACCCATCTCGGAAGCCCCTGCGAATCAAGTTTGGACCATGGCTCATAGCTCAACAATCCCTGGCTATAAATAAATTTTTACGACCCATCTCGGAATCCCCTACTAATCAAGTTTGCACCATGACTCATAGCCTCTAGAATCCCTGTATATAAATAAACTTTATGACCCATCTCGGAAGCACCTGCAAATCAGGTTTGGACCATGGCTCATAGCTCAAGAAACCCTGGCTATAAATAAATTTTTACGACCCATCTCGTAAGCCCCTGCGAATCAAGTTTGGACCATCACTCATAAGCTGAAAAGTTCCTGGCTTTGAATAGATTTTTAGTACCGAATTTTGGAATGAAATTTTCATCGTGACCCATAGTTCAATAACCCCTTAGCTATAAGATGGGTTTGTGCGACCCTTTTTGGAAGCCAACAGCGAATCAAGTTTGGATCGTGACCCATAGCTCAAGAATCCCTGGCTGTAAATAAATGTTTACGACCCATCTCGGAAGCCCCTGCGAATCAAGTTTGGACCACGACTCATATAGCTCAAGAATCCCTGGCTGTAAGTAAATTTGTAGTACCTATTTTAGAATAAAATTTTCCTCGTGACCCATAGCTCAAGAACCCCTGGCTATAAAGGGTTGTACGACCATTTTTTGGAAGCCACTGTATCAAGTTTAGGTCGTGACCCATAAAAAAACTTTGCCGAAAATAGGTGCAATTACCGATCGATCGTAATTAAATTTGCTGAAAAACTGCGGAAAAAAACATTAAACCTGACAAATATATGTGCCGCTGTGGTGGTCGAGTGGTTATAGTGACGGACTCGCGATGCGAAGATCCGGGTTCGAACCCCACAGTGGTGGTCGGCTGAAGTTGGTTTTCTGTGGTTCCCAACTTCAAGGCGCAAATGCGAGCCGATCTCCCCGTTAAAAAGTCTCGCCACAGAGAGCAACAGTCCTACAACGATAAATCATTCAATCATAACACTTCCCTCATTGTTAGAAAAATCTGGTGGCAGATGGCAGCACTACACATAACAAGCATTACAGAGAAACAAAAAAAAACTTCACGTCAGGTTTCACTACACGTGCACGCACATTTCCGCATGTACCGATTCGTTGGGGGTTCCGCGGGCGGGGTGTAGCAGTAGTGGGTGGGACCTCCAAAAAATGGCTCGGGGATCCATGATGTTCTTAAGTCGGCCACCTAGTTGGACAATTTGCCTGTTGTGGCGTTGTATTTGTATAAGATGAATATTTATAGCCATAATAATGAGTGTGTGTCAAGGGGAATCCTTGAATCAATTTTAACGTCCACCCTTGATGCAATATCAACGCCACCCCTTCCCACGGAAGCAATATCAACGTCCAACGTTGAAGCAATATCGATGTCCCATGCAACCCTGGAAACAACGTCAATGTTCACCCCTTGATACAATATCAACGCCACCCCTTCACCCGGAAGCAATATTGATGTCCCCTGGAACCCTTGAAACAATGTGTGTGTTCACCCTTGATGCAATATCAACGCTACCCCTTCCCCCAGAAGCAATATTAACGTTCAACGTTGAAGCAATATCGATGTCCCATGCAACCCTGGAAACAACGTCAGTGTTCACCCCTTGATACAATATCAACGCCACCCCTTCACCCGGAAGCAATATTGATGTCCCCTGGAACCCTTGAAACAATGTGTGTGTTCACCCTTGATGCAATATCAACGCTACCCCTTCCCCCAGAAGCAATATTAACGTTCAACGTTGAAGCAATATCGATGTCCCATGAAATCCTTGAAACAATTTCAACGCCCCACCCTTGATGCAATATCAACGCACCCCCCCCCCCCACGCACAATATCGACATCCACCCTTGAAACAATAGCAATATCTTATGGAACTCTTGAAGCAGTATTAGACTTTGATTTCTACCACCCAAGAAATCCTTGAAACTACGGTCCATACGGCAATGCCCAACCAATGGATATGTGTGGGAAATGAATGCACCGTCTCTATCGGTGATCGGCCCCAGGTTCGGTAGGTAGACAACTTGTTTCTGATGTTCTTCCCCGGATTCAAAAACCCGTGGACCTTTGACGGTAACCTGCACGGAGGAAGACGTGCATCTTACCACTGCGCCACTCGGGCGCAAACAACTGGGTCTGCTGACTAATGCTGGATGGGCTAACCCCCTGCAATCAATTCACGGGCGCTGTCCTACTACTGCACGATGCGGGAGCTTTTGCCTGCTGTGTTTCCGTCCTGGGCCGGTTCGCTCCTCCTTAGAGATCTACCTGGTGGCCACGGGCTACCCCGAAGCCACCATGTCGACATCGGGATCAGTGCGGACGCCCGATGAACATAGCACTATACTTGGGGTTAGAACTCCCAACCTCAAGCCATCCGCCAAATCAGGCTCCCAAAGCAGCTTGGGTTACACGAACGCGCCACAGTTCGCAGCCAATCGAGCAGACAGAGAACCCCCCCCCCCCCACTCCTCCCGGCTGAAATTATTAAAGGTTATTTGTACTCGTACACGTGATTTCGAATTCCTAAACTAGGTCCGATGGGCCCCCCCCCCCAAATTATTTTTACCTAAAACCCCAAAATTCGTTAGGACGGGGTCCTTGAGCTCTGGCGAATTCCTGATGGGATATCCACCCACCCGCGAAATCGCCAGCGATATCTCAGCGGGAATAGGGTGGGAGGGCTACCGCGGAACCACGTTTGAGAAACTCTGCCCCAGAGATTGGAGGGGACGAGTGACGCCGTAAAATATATCGACTTATCTACGTGGCCACGACCATTAAGAACTTCCGCAATAATGAATCCTCGAAACAGCAAACTTTTAAAATACTCGGTCCAAACTTATCCATAAAGTCAGCGGAAAAACGTCCCTCCCACCCCCCACCCCCCACTCGTCCCGGACGAAACTCCAGGACAAATGGAGAAGGGGGGGGGGAAGAAGCCTTTTCAGAGTCAAAAAGGCGTGCAATGACAGAGATGGAGCACCCCTGTCACCGAACGCAGCCCTCCTACGGACACCAAAATTATCAAAAATTATGAATTTTACTCCAGGGACAATAATAAACTCCAGGACCGGGAGAAAACTTTTCTCGAGTAGGGGAAAAGAATTTTTCTGCTGAGTCTTCACTATAATAATAATAAAACGGCTCTAGAGGAAAATTTACAATGGCGTGGAGGGAGGCCCCCCCGCAGGAGTCTAGTTTGCATTTTGAGGGGATTTCGACTCCTCTCCTTTTCCAGGACCTGTGCATGTACAAGTCCGGGAACACAGGAGTGTTTCCACATTCCGTTAAATGCCAACTTGTCCGGGAATTAATTTTCCCTCAATATATCCCCGTTATACTAATAAAAAGTGAATTTCTAGTCGGCGTTCCCAACCTGTAGTACGCGTATACTAGGCACTTCGAGGATGTCTAAAGCTCACACATCTCTATAGCCCACTGAGTACGTCGCTGGCTGAGCATTCTACATATTTCTAGGTACACGCAAGTTTTTTACGCTTTCTGTGGAAAAAGTGTCTTTTATAAGCATTGTTCCTTCTGTCTTTTATATGCGTTTCTAATAATAATGTACAAGCCATTTTTGCATTTCTTATTAATACGCAATCCTCTTTTTGCCTTTCTTATTAATACGCAATCCTCTTTTTGCCTTTCTTATTAATACGCAATCCTCTTTTTGCCTTTCTTATTAATACGCAATCCTCTTTTTGCCTTTCTTATTAATACGCAATCCTCTTTTTGCCTTTCTAATAATAATAAGCAAGTCTCTTTTTTGCATTTCTAACAATAATATGCAAGCCTCTTTTTACATTTCTAATAATAATACGCAAGCCTCTTTTTACATTTCTTATTAATACGCAAACCTCTTTTTTGTATTTCTAATAATAATACGCAAGCATCTTTTTGCATTTCTAATAATAATACGCAATCCTCTTTTTGCATTTCTAATGATAATATGCAATCCTCTTTTTACATTTCTAATAATACTATGCAAGTCTTTTATGTGCATTTCTAATAATACTATGCAAGTCTTTTATGTTCATTTCTAATAATACTATGCAAGTCTTTTATGTGCATTTCTAATAATAATACGCAAGCCTCTTTTTGCATTTCTAATAGTTATACGCAAGTCTTTTTTGCGTTTCTAGTAATAATAATTTGCACATTTATTAACAATAGTAAATGCATATAATTAGCCTTTTTATGCATTTCCAATGATACAGTGGATCCCGCGTATAACGGTTTTTTTTAGAAAAACCATAATGAACAACGTTGTAAACGGGAAAAATACTTCAAACTGTAAAATGAGTATCAATGAGTATTTTTACTAATACTCCTTGCGTAAGGACCTCGAATATCAATCGTACTTAGCGGGACAAGCTCCAAGTGGAACCGCAATAAGTAAGATCCGCCGTAATACGCAAGCCTGTTTATATGCATTTCTAACAATGATTTGGTGTCGTCTGTAGATTTCTACAGACGACACCAACATTCTGGAGTTTCCCGGGATTGTTGCGGAAGCATTTTCTACGCATTTCTACAAATACGGAAGGTATTCGTTTATCCGAAGGGAGGTGATACGTACGCTTTCAATGCTTTTCTAACGATACACATGCTTTTAACGTTTTATAAGAAAAAACAAGCCTTAAATGCATATCTAATAATACGCAAGCCCACTATTAATTTCTAGTCATATATATATATACACATATATATATATGTACACTGAAGAGCCAAAAAAACTGGTAAACCTTCCTAATATCGCGTAGGGGCCCCGCGAGCACGCAGAAGTGCCGCTACACGACATGGCATGGACTCGACTAATGTCTGAAGTAGTGCTGGAGGTAATTGACACCATGAATGATGCAGGGCTGTCCATAAATCCGTAGGAGTAAGAGGGGGGGTGGAGATCTCTTCTGAACAGCACGTTGCAAGGCATCCCAGATATGTTCAATAATGTTCATGTCTGGGGATTTAGGTGGCCAGCGGAAGTGTATAAAGTCAGAAGAGTGTTCCTGGAGCAACTTTGTAGCAATTCTATGCGTGTGGGGTGTCGCATTGTCCTGCTGAAATTGTCCAAGTCCGTCGGAATGCACAATGGACATGAATGGGTGCAGGTGATCAGACAGGATGCTTACGTACCTGTCACCTGTCAGAGTCGTATCTAGACGTATCAGGGGTCCCATATCACGCCAACTGCACACGCCCCATACCATCACAGAGCCTCCACCAGCTTGAGCAGTCCCCTGTTGACATGTAGGGTCCATGGATTCATGAGGTTGTCTCCATACCCGTACACGTCCATCAGCTCGAAGCAATTGGAACCGAGACTCGTCAGACCAGGCAACGTGTTTCCAGTCCTCAACAGTCCAATGTCGGTGTTGTCGGGCCCAGGCGAGGCGTAAAGCTTTGTGCCGTGCAGTCATCAAGGGTAGTCACACGAGTGGGCCTTCGGCTCCGAAAGCCCATATCGATGATGTTTCGTTGAATGGTTCGCACGCTGACACTTATTGATGACCCAGCATTGAAATCTGCAGCAATTTGCGGAAGGGTTGCACGTCTGTCACGTTTAATGATTCTCGTCAGTCCCGTTCTTGAATGATCTTTTTCCGGCCGCAGCGATGTCGTAGATTTAATTTTTTACCGGATTCCCGATATTCACGGTACACTCGTGAAATGGTCGTACGTGAAAACCCGAAATTTCATCGCTACCTCGGAGATGCTATGTCCCATCTCTCGTGCGCCGACTATAACACCACGTTCAAACTCACTTAAATCTCGATAACCTGCCATTGTAGCAGCAGTAACCGATCTAACAACTGTACCAGACACTTGTTGTGTTATATAGGCGTTGCCGACCGTACTCTGATTGGTTCCATATCTCTTTATTTGCATGAGCATGCCTGTACCAGTTTTTTTGGCTCTTCACTTCGTATAGGGATTATGTGTGAGGGAGTGAGTAACTTAACGAGATATACCTACAGTGTATTTGCGAGCATGTAAGTGACCGAGAGAATTTATTCGATATTTATTTCGAGGAATAGGCATTCCTTCTACGCATCTTCTAGAAGTGCGCAAGTCTCTCACGCATGTAAGAACTCAAGGGTGCCGGAAAATCAGCCAGAGGTCGCGTAAGATATGTTGGTAGCAAGATTTCATTTAGCATGCGGATACGGCTGGATGCCCATAACCTGGGGTGCCAGCGGAGTGTCTCGAGATAATGCTGGGGGTTCCGCGAGATACAGTATTTAAAATCCTAATCTCACATTGCCAAAAACCCTCTGCGCATAAGGATATCTAAGAATAAGGATTACAGACACCCAAGATCGATCCGAGGATCCGAATCCTTCGCCGTGGAAGTATCCCTTTGATGTGTACTCAGTATGACGTCCTTGAGATATCTTAATAAAACCCGTAATGTGGATTTCTTTTGACGTATCCCGACTCCTGTTTCATCTTCTTTTTCCCGGAATCATCACAGGGAAAATTTCCGGCATTCTACAAAAGAAATGAGTTCTTTTGTATACGTCGGATTGCAACAACTTCTTTGATTTCGATTACGATTCTCTATGTTCTGACTCGATCCATGGGGGACAAAAAATATTTCATCAAAGAAAAATTCCCTTCATTTTTATTTTATTTATTCATTTATTTTATTCATTTTTAAAGTAAAGGGACCAGAAACGACTCTAGAAAAAGTCATCGTCATCTTTATTCTTTGCGTGTGATTTTGAACCGGATCATTGATCTGAAATGAACGACTGCAAAGATCCGGATTCCCTCTGTGCATAAATCGAATCGATTCGATTCGTAGAAACCTTTCTTTATTAGAATCCTGTCAGTTGTTTGGTATTTCATTCATTTTCATTTTATTCCATGTTTTACTTTCATCATTTTTATTGTTGTTTTTTTTTTCAAATTAAATTCATCAAACTGCTACTTTTATTTATACTTTTTTTCATTTTTGTGTTGATTTGAAATAGTTTTATGCATTTTTTTTTTTTTTTCGATATTTTTCGTTTAGGAAGTTTCATTCATTTTTTTTTCTCATATCTTACTCTTTCCTATTATCAAACTTCCCCCCCCCCCATCGACTTCATTTCTCTTATTCGAATTGTTATGTTCGTTAGAAATTAACATTGTCGATTTTTAGATATTATCATTATCACATTTTCGTTTTTTAATTCAGTATTTTTTACTTTTTTTCATTTTTTATATTTTTGGTGGTTCTTTTTTCATTTATATTTTTGTTCCATTCAGATTTTTTTTTCATTTAGATTTTTTTTTTCATTTAGATTTTTTTTTTTCATTTAGATTTTTTTCACTTAAATTTTTTATCCATTTAGAATTTTTTTCATTTAGATTTTTTTCATTTAGATTTTTTCCATTTAGATTTTTTCCATTTAGATTTTTTTTCGTTTAGATTTTTTTTGTTAGATTTTTTTTCCATTTAGATTTTTTTCATTTAGATTCTTTCTCATTCAGAATTTTTTTTCATTTAGATATTTTTTTCCATTTAGACTTTTTTCCATTTAGATTTTTTTCCCATTTAGATTTTTTTCCCATTTGGATTTTTTTTTTCGTTTAGATTTTTTTTTGTTAGATTTTTTATCCATTTAGATTTTTTCCATTTAGATTTTTTTTTCGTTTAGATTTTTTTTGTTAGATTTTTTTTCCATTTAGATTTTTTTCATTTAGATTCTTTCTCATTCAGAATTTTTTTTCATTTAGATATTTTTTTCCATTTAGACTTTTTTCCATTTAGATTTTTTTCCCATTTAGATTTTTTTCCCATTTGGATTTTTTTTTTCGTTTAGATTTTTTTTTGTTAGATTTTTTTTCCATTTAGATTTTTTTCCCATTTGGATTTTTTTTTTCGTTTAGATTTTTTTTTGTTAGTTTTTTTTTTCCATTCAGATTTTTTTCCCATTTGGATTTTTTTTTTCGTTTAGATTTTTTTTTGTTAGTTTTTTTCTTCCATTCAGATTTTTTTCCCATTTAGATTTTTTTTTTCGTTTAGATTTTTTTTTGTTAGTTTTTTTTTTCCATTCAGATTTTTTTCCCATTTGGATTTTTTTTTTCGTTTAGATTTTTTTTTGTTAGTTTTTTTTTTCATTTAGATTTTTTTCATTTAAATTTTTTATCCATTTAGAATTTTTTTCATTTAGATTTTTTTCATTTAGATTTTTTCCATTTAGATTTTTTCCATTTAGATTTTTTTTTCGTTTAGATTTTTTTTGTTAGATTTTTTTTCCATTTAGATTTTTTTCATTTAGATTCTTTCTCATTCAGAATTTTTTTTCATTTAGATATTTTTTTCCATTTAGATTTTTTTCATTTAGATTCTTTCTCATTCAGAATTTTTTTTCATTTAGATATTTTTTTCCATTTAGACTTTTTTCCATTTAGATTTTTTTTCCATTTAGATTTTTTTCCCATTTGGATTTTTTTTTTCGTTTAGATTTTTTTTTGTTAGTTTTTTTTTTCCATTCAGATTTTTTTCCCATTTAGATTTTTTTTTTCGTTTAGATTTTTTTTTTGTTAGTTTTTTTTTTCCATTCAGATTTTTTTCCCATTTGGATTTTTTTTTTCGTTTAGATTTTTTTTTGTTAGTTTTTTTTTTCCATTCAGATTTTTTTCCCATTTAGATTTTTTTTTTCGTTTAGATTTTTTTTTGTTAGTTTTTTTTTCCATTCAGATTTTTTTCCCATTTGGATTTTTTTTTTCGTTTAGATTTTTTTTTGTTAGTTTTTTTTTCCATTTAGATTTTTTTCCCATTTAGATTTTTTTCCCATTTGGATTTTTTTTTTCATTTAGATTTTTTTTTTCATTTAGATTTTTTTTTTCATTTAGATTTTTTTTTTCATTTAGATTTCTTTTTTCATTTAGACTTTTTTTCATTTAGAATTTTTTTCATTTCCATTTTTTTCATTTATATATATTTTTTCATTTATCTTCTTCTCTTCTTTTTTTTTTGTTATCACTTTTTTGCGTTCATCATTTATATACAGTATATATATTTTTTTGTTTTGTTTACTTGTCATTTCCACATTTTACATGTCTTCATTTTTTACTTTTTTTCAATTTACCTGTTGTCAATTTTTTCATTTATCCTTTTTTAAATTTAACTCTTTTGTTTTTTTCATCCATCGTGTTTTAAAATTCATCATTATTTTTCATTTATCATTATTTTCGTTTTCCGTTCATCTTTTTTTTATTTTATTTTTGTTCACTTGTATATTTTTCATTTTTTTCAATTTTTTCATTTGTCATACTTCTATTTTTCGTTCCCATTTCTCATTTTCTTCGGTTTAGTTAGCTTTTTTTTTTTTCATTTATCCTTTTTATTTATATTTATCTTCTTTTGTTTGTTTTTCTTCATTCATCACTTTTTTCAAATTTATCATTTGTGTGTTTTCCCTTTTTTTTTTTTTCATTTCAATTACCATTTTCTTTTTGTTTTATTATTCATAATTTTCCATTCAGAAAATTTCATTAATTTTTTTCCGTCTATATTTCCTTTTTTCATCACAAGAAATTTTTTTTCTTTTCACATTCATTTCCCTCTATTCAAATCGCAATGGCAATACTATTAGCGGTCACCCCCGATTAACGGATACTCACTATTGGCGGTCACCTTAAGGGGTTTCCAGAGCCATCTTTACGGGTGCGTGACAGGTGCGGTCACACTTACGGTAATGATAATTTATTTTGTAAATTCTGGAATTGTGAATTTTCATCAATTATGGAACTGTGAGTTTTCGTCAATTATATACGGAATTGGTAATTTTCGTCAATTATATACGGAATTGGTAATTTTCGTCAATTACAGAATTGGTAATTTTCGTCAAGTACGGAATTGGTAATTTTCGTCAAGTACGGAATTGGTAATTTTCGTCAATTATGGAATAGTGAATTTTCATCAATTATGTGTGTGTGTGGAATTGTGAATTTCATCAATTATTTGGAACTGGGAATTTTCGTCAAGTACGGAATTGTGAATTTTCATCAATAATGGACTTTTGAATTTTCATCAATAATGGACTTTTGAATTTTCATCAATAATGGACTTTTGAATTTTCATCAATAATGGACTTTTGAATTTTCATCAATAATGGACTTTTGAATTTTCATCAATAATGGACTTTTGAATTTTCATCAATAATGGACTTTTGAATTTTCATCAATAATGGACTTTTGAATTTTCATCAATAATGGACTTTTGAATTTTCGTCAATTAGAGAATAGTGAATTTTCATCAATTATGTGGAACTAGGAATTTTCGTCAATTATGTAGAACTGGGAATTTTCGACAATTACGGAGTTGGGAATTTTCGTCAAGTATGGAATTGTGAATTTCATCAATTATGTGGAACTAGGAATTTTCGTCAATTACGGAATTGGGAATTTTCGTCAATTACGGAATTGGGAATTTTCGACAATTATGTAGAACTGGGAATTTTCGACAATTATGTAGAACTGGGAATTTTCGTCAATTATGTAAAACTGGGAATTTTCGTCAATTATGTAGAACTGGGAATTTTCGTCAATTATGTAGAACTGGGAATTTTCGTCAATTATGTAGAACTGGGAATTTTCGTCAATTATGTAGAACTGGGAATTTTCGTCAATTACGGAATTGGGAATTTTCGTCAATTACGGAATTGGGAATTTTCATCAATTACGGAATTGGGAATTTTCGTCAATTACGGAATTGGGAATTTTCATCAATAATGGGCTTTTGAATTTTCATCAATAATGGACTTTTGAATTTTCATCAATAATGGACTTTTGAATTTTCGTCACTTAGAGAATTGTGAATTTTCATCAATTAATGGAACTGTGAACAATTAACGGAATTGGGAATTTTATCAATTGTGGAAGCTATTTCTTTCATTTATTATTCTAATAAATGAAAGAAATCCAGGATCAAAATGATAAAAGTCATTTAAAAATCAATCAAATCAAAATGATGGAAATTCAGGTCTGAAACTATTTCCAGACCTGAATTTTAAATCACGTCTGGAATTATTTCTCTTTCATTCATTTAGAATTTCTGTCAGTTCTGGAAATCTTTCTTTCATTTATTCTATTTCCCGAATTTTCTTCAGTTCTGAATTTTCATCAGTTATGAAAATCGGGAATTATTTCCTTCATTTATTCTGAATTTTCATGTGTGTGCGCGCGTGCTGGAATTTTATCTCTGTTAATTATTTTTCTCATTTCTGATGCATCAATTCTGGATTTCCATTAGTTCTCAGACAATTTCTGTCATTAAGTCCCAATTTTAATTGGTTTTGAAATTATTTCTTTCATCGATTCAAGTTTTTTTCGTAAGAAATTTCCATTAAATTGAATATATAAAATCGGGCTAAGGGGAGGGGGCCGAATTATAGATTCCTCTTTCTCATTATTATTCTCGCCCCGGGCGCGGCGTCTAGTAAGGGCGGCCCTGGGGGGTTTCATACCTTTTAAAATGGTGAAAAAACTATGCTCTAATGCAGTGGTTCTCAACCGGGGGCCATATGGCCCACTTGTGGTACTGGGATACTTCAAGGGGGCCACGGTGGAAAATGGAGAAATTGGTCATGACAGGTGGTTTGGAGAGCTGAGAAGAAAAATTAAGGTGTGAAGAAATAAATATTTTATATTGGTGACTAACACTTACAATGAGAGAGAGAATCCCATAAAACCAGGGTCTTCTTTAGGGCATGGACCCACCAGGCCTCACCGCCTACATTTTGCAACAAGTTCCCTAAGATGGGGTTTTTCTCAAGTCCCCGGCTAAATTTTTCAGATCCCCTTCCTTATATGAAATTTATTGTATGAAAAAAAAAATGATGAAAACCATATTAGGCCCCGGGCTGTACCTCTGTCAGTCCCACTCTTGTGAGGGGCCTCATGCCCATAAGTGACCCCACCTTATGATATTTTGTATAGTACAATTAATTTTGAAAATAAGTAGGAAATATGTAAGCTGTTTATTTACAGCTAAAGTATGGGACTACCATAGCATCACTTTGCCTAAGGTGGAGGCCCCATGATGTTGAGACGGTCCTGATAGAACTCGGACTAGCGGGGACATCAATAAATTCTAGGCCAGTGGTCTGGAGACCAATTTTCGTTCAGTATAAATTCACTGAAAAAAAATCATTTCAATACGTATAAAGTGTCCTGCTTCTAGATGAGAGTTGAAAACTCTGGGTGAGACAGGGGAGCCACGAGAAAAAAATATGGTTCAAAGGGGGCCACGGGCAAAAAAAGGTTAAGAAACACTGCTCTAATGCATAGTTTCCCAACCTTTTTTGTCCCATCGCCCCCTTCTTCAGAAATTTTTTTCTTCCATCGCCCCCCCCCCCCAACGCAATCTAACCCATAGGATCCTATGTTATACCCGTAGCTTCTACCGCCCCCTTTAACATTCCATCGCCTCCCCCCCCCCCCCAGGAGGCGTTAACGCCCACGTTGGGAATCACTGCTCTAATGTGTAACTATCATTAAAATATTTCCTCCATATATTACTTATTAAGGACATTACGCATTAACGGACAAATTTTCTGGTCCCCCCATTGGTGTCCGTTATGGAGAGGTCCCACCGTATAATAGGAAAGAAATTTCTAAAAGCGAGGGACAAGAAGATTCGCCAACTGTTTACTCGAAGCGTGGGAAGATGATCCAGATAGTCCCAAAAAAAAAGACGTATTTTCCTATGAGGAATTATATGTAGGGGGCCCCCTTCCCATTTATTCCTCAGCTGAGGTATTTGCCCCCTTTAAAACGCACCTGGAATTCCATATACGGGGGAAAGAAGTTCAGGATGAGTCATACCTGTCTAGACTTCCAAAGGTACGCCCCGTGTTATGATGACGATGACCCCTGGGAGGAAGGAGGTTTTTTTTTTTTTTTTGCTTACCTTGTGCTACGTATTCGTATAAATACGATACCAGTGATCCCTAACTTTTTTCCGGCCGTGCCCCCCCCCCGCCCCCCATTGCCAGCAGAGGGGCATTTATGGTTATGCCGCCCTCCCTCCCCCAATTCTAGTCTAATTTTCTTGAATAGACGAGAAACTAGAACTTTCTAATACTCTTTCGCCACCCTGTGTTATAACCGGCTTGCCTTCCCCCCCCCCCCACTCCTGCAAGTACGTCTGTGTCACTAAAGTGTCAATCTTTTAATCGTTTACATGCTTCTGCACTTTTCTGGTCACTCAAAAGCTTGCACACACACACACACTATAAGTCACTCACTCAGATGGTCCCTCTCTTTGTGGGGCACTCGTTTCGTGATTCACATGCTTTCTCACTCAGTAAGTCACTCTTTTGCTCACTCACTCCTTATAGACTCACTACGTGTCACTCTTTTACTCACTCGCTCCTTATAGACTCACTACGTGTCACTCTTTTGCTCACTCACTCCTTATAGACTCACTACGTGTCACTCTTTTACTCACTCGCTCCTTATAGACTCACTACGTGTCACTCTTTTGCTCACTCACTCCTTATAGACTCACTACGTGTCACTCTTTTGCTCACTCGCTCCTTATAGACTCACTACGTGTCACTCTTTTACTCCCTCGTGTGCGTGCAAGCTCTCTAGGTGTCACTTCTGATCACGCACGTGCTTGCAAGCTCTCTAGGTGTCACTTCTGATCACTCACGTGCATGCAAACTCTCTAGGTGTCACTTCTGATCACTCACGTGCTTGCAAACTCTCTAGGTGTGTGTGTGTGTGTGTGTCGCTGTTTCACTCACTCATGTTGCCAACTCTCCAGGTGTCACTCTTTTGTTCACTCGCTGATCACTCGCTGGTGTGACTCAAAAGCGTGGAACGTGAATTTTTTACTGTGTTAAGTTTTGGGGTCTTAACTGAAGTCTACGCTGCCGCCCCCTTATAACCTGCCGCCCTGGTGCACCGCACCCCTTGCACCCAGGGCCGTCTTAAGAGCATTACGGGCCCCCGGGCCAAATGATTTTTCTCAGGCCCTCCCTGGCAACAAATTCTTGAAAAATTCCACTACTTCTCCTTTTTCTGAGGCCCCTCTTCTCTTCAGGCCTCCGGGCCGTGCCCGGATGGGCCCCATGCGTTAAGACGGCACTGCTTCTACCCTCGCTTGACCCCACCCCTTATCAAAACCCTTTCTACTCGATAAATTGATATCTGAGTGTTTTGAGTGAATTCATAGTGGTGTACAAAAATTTTATTACTAAGGAGGACTTCTGGACCCCCCCCCCCACCCTCCACTCCGGGCTAAGTACCCATCAGCCAGTGCCGCCTTAACGCATGGGCCCACCCGGGCACGGCCCGGGGGCCTCAAGAGAAGAGGGGCCTCGGAAAAACGAGAAGCAGTTGAATTTTTCGAGAACTCGCCAGGTAGGGCCTCAGAAATATCACTTGGCCCGAGGGTCCACGATGCTCTTAAGACGGCCCTGCCATCAGCCCCCTCCCCGTGTTGTGGAGCGGGGATGCCGATGGGGGGGGGGAAGTTGAACTTGAGCATAAATTTAGAAAAAAAAATTTCTAATTAATTTTAAATTATTTTACACATCACGATTTTCACCTAAATATTTCTCTGTTGTATTTTTTCAGTTGCAGTGCACGTGTGAAAATGATACCGATACGTGTGCTGCCATCTGTCGATGAGAAACATAAACACAAATTTAAGAAAACGAAACCTGATCTTAGAAACTAAAAAAAGGGATTGTAATTTCATCACTGCCAAATTTACATGTTGGCCTGTAAAATAATTTTTTTTTTAGCTGAATGGGTGCCAAAATTTTTGGTCATTTTAAGAATTTGCACTAAAATGTGCCAGAAATGCGCATTACTAGTATGGGCTCGAAATCCATAAATTTCAGACCGTATCTTCAGTTCTCAATCTGAAGTTCGCGTACCCTCGAGAGTGGGTGACGGGCAATAAAGTGGGGGATACTATTTAAAATATGCTGAACATGTGTGTGTAACGCAATTGGGAGGAGGGGGGTGTTGAGCGAAATTCTCGCGCATTTTTGCTCGTGCTCATTTCTAAGCCTATGCAAGCCTCACACGCATTTTCAAAGCCTATTGGGAATTTGAAAGGGATTTTCCAACCTGCCAGGCATTTCAAGAACGTACGCAAGCCTAACCCCATACTATCAGAACAGAAGTCTGCCAGGCATTTCGAGTGGGGGGGGGGAATAGTAAGCCTGTTGCAGTGCCGTCTTAAGGCATGGCCCACCCGGGCATGGCCCGGGGGCCTCAAGAGAAAAGGGGCCTCACAAAAAATGAGATCTGGTTGAGATTTTCGAGAATTTGCCTGGTAGGGACTCAGAAAAATTATTTGGCCCGGGGGGGGGAGGCATGATGCTCTTAAAGACGGCCCTGTCCATTCCTGTTGGGCATTTCAAAGGGGTTTGCCAATCTGCCAGGTATTTTCTGGGGGGGGGGGGGGCATGAATATGTAAGCCTATTGCACATTTCAAAGGAGTTTGTAAATCTTCCACGCATTTCGGAGGGAGGAGCAGGCGTAAATACGTAAGCGCTTTGGGCATTCCTAAGAAAACGCAAGCCTGTCGGGCATTTGAAATTAGCTTGCAAATTTGCCAGGCATTTCAAGAAGGTACGCAAGCCTAGCACAAATTTTCAGAAGAACGGAAGCCTGCCAGGCATTTCGGGGGTGGGGGGTTGTAAATACGTAAGTCCGTTGAGTATTAATAGGGAAACGCAAGCCCGTTGGGCATTTCAAGAGTGAGGAGGGGGGGGGGAGTTACAAATCTGCCAAGCGTTTGAAAAGAAACGCAAGCCTACCACGGGGGGGGGGGGGGGGTTGGTGGTGAAGCAAGCCTGTTACACATTTCTAGGAGAAGTCTGCTACTTGGTATTTCGATAGGTTTCGTTGCCTATTCGTTGCATTCGCTCAAATGTAACCGATACGCGCGCTTATTAGTTGCATTTTTCAAGTTTTATAAAAGAATTTTTATAAAACTTTTATAGTGTAATCCCGGCCTAACAGAAGTGTGAGAGGCATATCTTGGGATACGCTCGTCTGTTAGGCATTTCTAGGGAAATGCAAGCCCGTTTTTGATTTCTGGGCAAACTAAGAATTTCAAGGGGTACGCAAGCCTCGTACGCAATTTTTATGGGACTGCGAATCTGTTTTTAGGCTTTTTTTTGGAGAAAGTTTGCTAGGCATTTCAAGGAGGATACGCGAACTATATACTGCCAAAAGTGTTTTAAGTTGGTACCCAAGCCTCGCATATATTTCTAGGATAACGCCAGCCTGTTAGACATTTCCAGAGGAACGCAAGTCTCCTAGGCATTTCAAGGAAGTACGCAAGCCGGTATGAATTTTTAGGGGAACGCAAGCTTATTGGGCAGTTTTTGGCGGAGGTCTGCTAGGCATTTCACGTGCATTTCTTTTTTCCAGCCTACGCATTCCTACACGAAAGGATGGCTGTTTTTCGTACTTCAATCCACTCAATTTCTGTTCATTAGAACAGTGGTTCTTAACCAGGTCCTTAGAGAGGTCCTTCAATGAGAAAACAATTACTAGATTTGTTTTTCGTGCTGAATATCATCAGGTGAAGGGTGTGTGTAGAGCCTTCATCTAATTAAAAAGGAAGGACACGGTACTTCACCCGACACCAACAAGGGTGGCCGTTTTCGTTACCGTGGCCGCGGTAAAATGGGCGGCTCCAACAATCGTGCCTCTTTCGAAATTTTGGAGGAAAGCCACAACACACGAAGTTTTAACGCCCCAATATGCTATTTCGCATCCGAACGCTATCACTGTTACGACTAGGCTGATGTGTGCACATTCTCGCCCGCTAGGTGGCACTCTTCCACACCAGAGGGCGGGAGTATACGACAGGTTCCTTCGAGTGTTGTCTCATATTTCACAGGTGTCCATATTATTTTGTCCAACCTCTGTACTTTCTCTAGCGTATCTGAACATTCCGATACTTTCCACACTTAAATGTCGATAAAAGGATTCAGAATTTTGAATGTTGCACCTTAATCCTATACATTGAAAAGCATAATCGGTATCAAGTGGTGCACGTTCCCGATGTGTGCGCTCCAGCTGAACATAATCGGTATCAAGTGGTGCACGTTCCCGATGCGCTCCTGCTGAACATAATCAGTATCAGCTGGTACACGTTCCCGGTGCGCTCCAGCTGAACAAATCAGTATCAGCTGGTACACGTTCCCGATGCGCTCCAGCTGAACAAATCAGTATCAGCTGGTACACGTTCCCGATGCGCTCCGGCTGAACATAATCAGTATCAAGTGGTGCACGTTCCCGATGCGCTCCAGCTGAACAATGTTAAAATGGGCATTAAATTATCAAGAAAAAATTCGAAAAATTGTAACATTAAATTACATAGAAAACTCAGGGTGGGGGAGTTCGTAAAAGTTCGGATCATCCAAAATTCGAATCGAACAAGTTCTACTGTATTATGCAATCAACACCAAAACAGGGAGGGACAACACCTGAGTAGAGACGACGCGCCACAATTTCAAGATGGTTTTGAGCAATTAAAACCAAAACGGAGTAAAAAAGAATCATGTTATGCGCGTGCGCATGACGAGATTTCTCTCGTTCGTCGTCTAAAATATCGAAAATTCCAGAAACCTTTCGCTTTCTCCGGTGTAGATAAATGGCCACTTCAAGATGATTAGGATCGCGTTAAATCTTGGTCCATGAAAACGGCTGAGTAACGTTATTTACTTCAGTGCACAGGGTGGGTAGTAAGGAAAATCCCTAGGCCACGTTTTACTGACGAACCTATGATCATCAGAGAGACATACTTACATTAGAAAAAGTATCCAAATAACATGTAGACGTTATCTGGATGTACATGCGTCATTCATATTTCAAAGTGTTGTATAATTATTAATAGGGCTAGGATTTTTATGTATCATTATTAATAGGGCTAGGATTTTCATGTTTAATTATTAATAGGGCTAGGATTTTTATGTATCATTATTAATAGGGCTAGGATTTTCTGTTTAATTATTAATAGGGCTAGGATTTTCATGTTTAATTATTAATAGGGCTAGGATTTTCATGTATCATTATTAATAGGGCTAGGATTTTCATGTATCATTATTAATAGGGCTAGGATTTTTATGTATCATTATTAATAGGGCTAGGATTTTCATGTATCATTATTAATAGGGCTAGGATTTTCATGTATCATTATTAATAGGGCTAGGATTTTCATGTATCATTATTAATAGGGCTAGGATTTTCATGTATCATTATTAATAGGGCTAGGATTTTTATGTATCATTATTAATAGGGCTAGGATTTTCATGTTTAATTATTAATAGGGCTAGGATTTTTATGTATCATTATTAATAGGGCTAGGATTTTCATGTATCATTATTAATAGGGCTAGGATTTTTATGTATCATTATTAATAGGGCTAGGATTTTCATGTTTAATTATTAATAGGGCTAGGATTTTCATTTATCATTATTAATAGGGCTAGGATTTTCATTTATCATTATTAATAGGGCTAGGATTTTCATGTATCATTATTAATAGGGCTAGGATTTTCATTTATCATTATTAATAGGGCTAGGATTTTCATGTATCATTATTAGTAGGGCTAGGATTTTCATGTATGATTATTATTTCCATGTATCATTATTAATAGGGCTAGGATTTTCATGTATCATTATTAATAGGGCTAGGATTTTCATGTATCATTATTAATAGGGCTAGGATTTTCATGTATAATTATTAATAGGGCTAGGATTTTTATGTATCATTATTAATGGGGCTAGGATAGGGCAGGGAATTTTTCTCCAAATCGTAGACAAACAGCCACTTTCAGCAGCTCTGGAAAAATTCTCAAACCAAATACACACGAGGATGTTTCAGCCCCAAGGAAAATACGACAATCCGTGGACGAAGATGTTCCCGGCAGCAGGAAGTTTTCAGACCATAAACAAGTGCCAAGCAAACATTCTCTGAAGCTCGAAGCAACCGCCATCAACCCGGAAACTGTTCAAGCTCAAAATTCGACATCTACAAACTGGTGACAAAAATTAGCATTTCACCCCCCACCCCCGAATCACCCGAAATCTTCAAAGACGAACGTCCAGACCCACACCAAAGAGAGAAACTTGAAACAATAATCACTCATAAAATCATCATTACCTCGATCAGTAAAAGATCGGAATCCACATCGGCCGCAGAGAACAAAACCATTAAACGCTTGGAATTGAACATTTACTATCATTATTATTATTATCATCATAATCATCATCATCATCACAAAAGCGATATCGCGTATCTCCCCCCCCCCCCCCACTTCACTCTATTTGAGTCTCCTCCGAAAACAATCCATGTAAAGAATATATCGCTTCTCTCTCTCTCTCTCTCTCCCCCGCAACATCTCCCGGATCGCGGACTGGAACGAATCCCGGTCGTAACAAATCGCCGGACCATTTCCTTAAATCATATCGGGATCAACAAGGGGTCGGGGGGGGGGAGGGGTTCGAACCATATCGATAGTGATTAGAGGAAAGAGATGAGACGCCATTCCACCAGAGATTTCACACACACGACACTCCCCCAAACTCCCAATATCTGAACGCCATGATAAAAATTACTCCTTTCCTTGATGAGCTTTTCTCCTTTCCGTACAGAAAAGTGCGTACACTGTACGGCTGTGCGAACGTACAGAAGTAGTCTCATATTAATAGCCGTTGTAGGGAGGTGGTGGAAGCGGAAAAATACATATATATATATATATATATATATCGATTCTTATCTTCCGCCTAATATCGATTAAATATGGAAGTACACGGGGGCCAGGAGCATAAGAGCTCCAAGAGAAAACTCCTATCCAACCAACAATCGCTCATTTCGTTTATTTTTACTCCCCCCCCCCCTCCCGGAGAAGGTACCGATGTTGATGGGGGCGAAAGGTTGGGGTGGGGGGGGGGGGTTCGACCAGAAACCCGAGAATTAATAATTCGGCCAGAAAGTGGACTAAGATGGAGGTGGTAGTTGATGGGAAAAATCTCTTTTGTGTAAGGCTTCTTCAACCCCGATTGTGATTTCGCATCCATACCACCCTTCGCCAACCCCCTTCAATTCCAATCCACCAAGCCATACGACGGGTGTCTGTGCATACGTACTGTACATATGCACTCACACACATATATATATATATATACTCTTCGATTCCACCCATTGATGGATTAGGTGGCAATCCTGAAACGAAAACGGTGGGGTTCAATTTCCACCTTCGCCTACACTCCCGCAAACAACCGTATATGATCGCCTTGTGTCTGTGCGTGTCTCCCTGTTTTCTCACCATTTACTTCTCTCACACACACACATACACACCAGGCAAGAATTCAATCCACTTCGTATATGACCCTCCTGACTGAATGTATCTATCTGTCTGTCTATCTATCCACTCTGAGTTCCCACCACCATTTCCCATCTCTCCCGCAGGTAGGATTCATTTGAAGGATTGATACCATCGTCGTGATTGGTGGGTGCTGCGAACGAACGAGGGCCGGGGTGGGGGGGGGGAGGGAGAAGAGATCTTGTAATAATTCATTATTAGTGTGGAACGAAATGGGAATATCGAGGTGATGAGAAATGTGGTAATGGTAGAAATTGATGGAAGATATAGGAAAGAGAGAAATGGGGGAAAAAAAGCGGTTCCCGGTTATTGTCAGATGGACATCGGGGAAAAATCCTACTGCAGGAATGGTATGAGAATTTCGAAGCTCATGACGTGTGGCTTCAGTGCATGCTGGAAAATTTTGGCATGTTACAGTGAAGTAGTAAAGTAAGTAAGTGGTAGTGAGTAAAGTAAGTAAGTAAGTGGAAGTAAGTGGTAGTGAGTAAAGTAAGTAAGTAAGTGGAAGTAAGTGGTAGTGAGTAAAGTAAGTAGTAAGTAAGTAGTGAAGTAGTAAAGGGGTAAACTCGAATGTGTTTGAAATAAGAGCTCAGTACCAAATGTCGTAGGCACCATACATTAGGAAAGACTTACAGGTGAAATTCCTGTGATCAATCTCGCAGTTCTCACTGATCCGAGTGTCTCGTGGAAAATAATTGTGGAAGTCTTGCGTGAAGACTCCAGGGCCGGAACTAGAGGGGGCAACTGCCGCGTTTGGCAAAATTTAGAGGGCGGCAGTTTTAGGTGGGAACAAAGAACACCGTTACAAAATTATCGAATTTTAAAGTTGTGGGGGGGGGCGGTAAAAATCATAGTTACGGCCCTGGAAGCGTCCCGCAAATGTCTTGTGGGAAGATTTGAATATTTTGTGGAAGTCTTTGTGGATGTCTCTAGTGGAAAGACCCGTATGTCTTGTGGAAGGCAATTGCAGATGTCTTGCGTGAAGACTCAAATGTCTCGTGGACGTCTATAGTGCAATGGTTCCCAACCATTTTTCCTTCCCGCGCCCCCCAGAGCAATGCGACTTATATGTAACTTTCCGCGCCCCCTTGGATAATAAGTTTTTCATATGTTAAAAAAAATTCAGGTTTCTCTTCTGTAATTGATTACATTAATTGTCCGATAATTAATTTCTATGAATTATTTTACTTATTTTTTAAATGGCTTTTCGGCTATGGCTAATACTTAATTTTGGCTTCATTTTTGTGAAAATTTATACAAAAACGAAACACACACACACACACACACACACACACACACTCTCTCTCTCTCTCTCTCACACACACACACAAAATTTCTATTGTTTGACATAAAAAGATTCATTGAATAGTTCTCCACTTATATTGATTCCAGTCGTAACAACTATAAATTAATGTTTATTTGACACTTGACTGAATTTTCAGACGTTTTGCCTCAGTCATGTGTGTGTTCACGACAGCATCAAATCTAAGCACAACATGCTGATAACATGAGGTACCAATGTAAACAAACCACGAAATGGTTTGGGTAAATGATGACATTTTTTCCTGAACCGAAATGGAAAACAAGTACGATCGCTAATCGAAAGAAACTTTTACAACGCTAAATTCACATGCCACGTTTCTGTCAGCAGAAGTCAGAAGAATAAGGCGTCAAAATATTGGTGTGATTCATATTTTTTTTAGGGATTGAAAAATTCAATTTTTATCATTTTAAATTTCCTGAATAATTTATTCATTACTAAGGCCGTGGCTCCCAACCGGGGGTGCGGGAGAGCATTTTTGGGGGTGCGAGATTGAAAAAAAATACATCATATTGACTGATTATAATCAGTGAAATTATGAAAAAAAATTCAATCTCGCACCCCCAAAAATGCTCTCCGCACCCCTAGTTTGGAAACACTGGTCTAGTGGAAAGACTCGTATGTCTTTTGGAAGGCAATTATAGAAGTCTTGTGTGAAGACTCAAATGTCTTGTGAAAATCTTGTGTAAAGACTTGAATGTCTTGTGAAAATCTTGTGTAAAGACTTGAATGTCTTGTGAAAATCTTGTGTAAAGACTTGAATGTCTTGTGAAAATCTTGTGTAAAGATTTAAATGTCTTGTGGAAGATTTAAGTATCTTGTGGAAGATTTAAGTGTCTTGTGGAAGACAAATGTCTCGTGGAAGACAAATGTCTCGTGGAAGACAAATGTCTCGTGGAAGACAAATGTCTCGTGGAAGACAAATGTCTCGTGGAAGACTTGAATGTCTTGTGGAAGACTTTAATGTGTTATGGATGACTTGAATGTCTCGTGAAAATCTTGTGGGAAGACTCGAATACCTTGTATGATTGTTGAGGGGAGGCTTGAATGTCTTGTGTTATTCTTATGGAAGTCTAGTGAGAATATTCGTGGTTCACATTGTGGTTTGCCTTTCCATCAGGGCAAGTCTTATGGGAAAACTCAAATGTCTTGTGGAAAGAAAATTGAATCGTTTATTTCTGAATCCCGTCAACAGACATTTTTTGAGTTGTTTTTTTTTTTTTTGACGGATTCAGTAACTCATACTGTGAACGCATATTTTAGTGCAGAAACAACTCAATTGCCATTACGTTTTACGGGTTATTATTTAAACCAACCTCATTGAGTTTGGTGCAGAAACCCGACAAGTGACATCAAATAGCGTGTGATGGGAAATTAGGGAAATTTAGGGGGAAAAAATCTATTTCTTTTAGACAGAGTGTACACTCCAGACCAGATGCCAGTCAAATAGTTTCCCTCCTGTAGTAGGTTCTAAATTTTTACCCTTTTCTGGTTTAATGTCATTAATGCAGAGTAGATTTAAAGAAGGTAGTCCTTTTGTCTTTTTTTGTAGGTCTTGTCCTTTTTTTAGTTTCCCAAAAATTCCAAATAGTGCACTTGGCGGGTTTCTGAAATAAATGATTCAATTGTGGAATTCTTTTATGAAAAAGCTCGAATTTATTGTGGGCGATAATTGTGAAACGCCTTGTGAGAAAACTCGAATGTCTTGTGATTAGCAGACACTAAATCCTACCGCACTTAGACTCTCGGACCTTACGCCACCAACGTTGGCAAAAAAAGCAATGGACGACGATTTAGGTTGCTTTCATAACTCTTTTGGTGGCATTTGCTGCGTACGTTTCTGCTTCTGAACGATCAAGAACGGCAAGCTCTTTTCTTGGTTACTTCAGCTTATTCGCTGATTTATCTATTAAAATGCTGGATTGAATTTTAAATTTTATCATCCCAGTTAAGATGTACAACATGGGAAGTTCCGTAAATAAAGTTCACAATTTTATTCAGCTTGAAATTTTTAGCACCTCGGTCTCACACCATAATCGAAAAGCCCCTAAATATACATCAAACAGATGTTAACATAATGCAACCCAAGTTTCCACATTTCAGAGGAGGCCGCGTGCCATAAATAAACAGATACACGGCATCGAAGAAAAAAAAAATTTTCCATTGTCAGAATGTCACGTGACACGCGTAGTGGATGCCGCAATCAGTGGCACAGTCGATTATAATAACCCATATTCTCTGCATGATACCCGATGCGACGATATCCTTGGGGACGGGTTAAAGGGAAGAAAAAAAAAACAACAATAAAAACTATTTTAAAAAAATGGACAAAACTATAGAATCACAACCCCCCCCCCCCCACATAACAAAAGAGGCGCCAAAACGGTAGATTCAGCCACGTGGTGCCGAACAACAATGGCCAACCACCACGACGTTCACCAGATTCAGACTGCCCAAAGGGAAATACAGCTCGATTCATCGCGTGACTTCGAACGGACACCACTGCTTCCAACCCAATCCACACAAACAGCACTTGTGAAAAGGCCATTATGGCAACTTAGCAAAAAGAGAGAAATAAATGTATAAAATGTATACACGCCAAGCACGCCACTCGAATCGAAACAAAAACAGAAAATAATATATCGGAAGTGTACCGATAGAACAATAGGAGACATCGATATCACGTCCTTTTTCCGTTATCAAAAGGAACCAAATACATATAGAGAGCAAGTTGAATAGAATGCATGAAATACACGCATAAACACACACGATGAGGTCTTTTGTACTCAACTCCTTAGAAACAAGTAGATAGGAATTTTATCGTACATGCATACTGTACCGTGAAACAATAAGGAAACGGTATCGATCGGGGCAGGAGGAGAAAAATGATAATAATAAATGACAATAAATTCTTTTTTTTTCCCCCTGGCCCAATTCATATGGGCATCGATCAATTAGCGGATTGAATTGTCCATTCCTCGCCAGCAGTCAGGATGTGCGTTTCCTGCGATATACGCCAGTGGCCAGTTACGGCACGCGCAGATGTTACCGATGTACATCTGTAGATACGGTACAATAAGCGCATGGAATTCATTATCAACAATAATGTCCGTTCCTCGGGGGGAGAAAGAAAAAGCTGATCTCGAAAATCGTGGAAAATCTAGCGGTTTTAGTCGGACGTTTCCATAGACTGAGTTCCAGGGAGTGTGAGAGGTGATTATCTGTTGGTGTAGGGTCCGGGAGAGTATGGATGCGATAGATATACCGCGTTCTCCTGTCTGTCAAGTCTTCCACGAGATTTTCACAATTGCCTTTAATGAGAGATTTGAGTCTTCTCCGAGACATTCGAGTCTACCCACAAAACCTTTCACAATTGCTCTACTCAGTACCTCAAAGTCTTCCCACAAGACCTTTCACAATTGCCTCACTCAGTACCTCAAAGTCTTCCCACAAGACCTTTCACAATTGCCTCACTCAGTACCTCAAAGTCTTCCCACAAGACCTTTCACAATTGCCTCACTCAATACCTCAAAGTCTTCCCACAAGACCTTTCACAATTGCCTCACTCAGTACCTCAAAGTCTTCCCACAAGACCTTTCACAATTGCCTCACTCAGTACCTCAAAGTCTTCCCACAAGACCTTTCACAATTGCCTCACTCAGTACCTCAAAGTCTTCCCACAAGACCTTTCACAATTGCCTCACTCAGTACCTCAAAGTCTTCCCACAAGACCTTTCACAATTGCCTCACTCAATACCTCAAAGTCTTCCCACAAGACCTTTCACAATTGCCTCACTCAGTACCTCAAAGTCTTCCCACAAGAACTTTCACAATTGCCTCACTCAGTACCTCAAAGTCTTCCCACAAGAACTTTCACAATTGCCTCACTCAGTACCTCAAAGTCTTTCCACAAGATTTTCATAATTCTCTTCCCCGAGACATTCGAGTCTGCCCACAAGACCTTTCACCATTGTTTTACTCAGTACCTCACACCACCCTTTGAACCTGGCTCCGCTGGCTCTCGATTCGGGAATTAGAGTCGATCCCGCTTATAACGTTTTCCAAAAAAAAAAAAACAGTCATGAAAAATCGTTTTAAGCGGGAAAACGTTTTAAACGGGAAATCTTAACGAGCATTTGTTGAGACCACGAAAATAAGTCGTACTAAGACGGGAAAACGTTATAAGTGGGAGCGGTATAAGCGGGATCGACTGTATTTCCGTCTCGCCCAGTCAGATCTGCACTGAAAGGGATGGCGGCGTCCGGTTTACGAGTTAACATGAATAACCCTTAGGGGTGGGACGGGTGTATCAATGGAGATTATACTCAGTTCCTCAAAGTCTTCCCACAAGACTTTCGCAATTGTCTTCCCGAGACATTCGAGTCTTTTTTGTCTTCCACAAGACGCTCACAATTGTCTTCCCCCAGACATTCGAGTCTACCCACAAGACCTTTCACAATTGTCTTGCACATTTACAGATCACCAGAGTAACCAGTGACACCGTTCTAGATCACTGAAGCGACATGCGGCACAGTTCCCGATTACTTAAGTGACCCGTAACACATTTTCAAACCAGTGAAGTGGCCCTAAAGGTTGATCCCCCCTTTATTTAAAACAAGGATGATCGATCTTTTAAAGAGTGCGGGCCACATAGGTGATCTGGGAATGTGTTTCGGGTCACTCAGGTGATCTAGAAATGTGCCGCTGTAACTTAAGAGAGGCAAGAATGTGCCGCTGGTCATTTAATTGAGGTAAGAATGTGCCACGAGCCACTTAAATGAGGTAAGAATGTGCCAAAAAAAAAACCCCCAAATGATTTAGAACAGTGACCTAGGTCACTTAAATGATCTGGAATTGCGCCGCTGGTGACTTAAGAAATCTGGTTAAGTGATGCTTAGTTCATTTTTGTAAAATAACGTTTCAGGTTGCGGGCCACATCAGATACCTCCGAAGGCCGGGGGAGTGGGTGAGCATTTATGTGATTTAAGACACACGGACCAAAACCCTATAGCATACATTGCCAATACATTGCCTTCAGAGTAATGGCACGTGCCATCCTCGAACAAGGAAAGTCCAGTGGGAAAAATTTCCAAAGAGAGGAGCCTAACGAAATAATACATAATCTAGAAACATCTTCCGCCATCTCTGCCAAATTTCCAACGGAATTTCCGTCACATTATACAACGACACAACAAAACCCACTCGGGAAGTGTCCAACCTCAGCAGATGAATTCCACTCAGCATCTGGTGTGTGGGTCTCCGGTACGAAATTTTATTAGGCCTGGCAATTGTGTGTGTGGGGCCCTTGTCACATGCATTACACGCAAACAAGCTTTCCCTTCATCTAATAAGTCAAGTTTACGTTTTCATCTCGGCACACACACACATCGCCAGTCCGTCCCTCCATATTCTCGAAGTAGTAACTGAATCAACGAGCGGACAATAACGCTGCCGTCCCGGCTTGTCGCAGTTAATATTATCGAAGGGTACCTACATACACGCAGTGCATAAAAGAGCCGTGTACCGGACCTTGGCTATTAAAACAATCCCACTTCAAACGCGTAATTCCCCCGCTTCCCCCCACCACCACCATACGCCCCATCTGTATCCCCTCTCGCAAACTAGTCTATATATATATATATATATATATACCTTCAAGTGGAAAACTTTTCCTCGGACCGACAGTTTCCGACACACACACACACTTCAAGTCATGGAAGTCAAAACACAATGGAGTACGCGGCGCACATACTGGCACTCGAACCAAAAGCTTCCCTTCAAAACCCCCGCCGGCGGAGCGCGGTATTTAAACGCGGACCGGGAGTGCGTCCTCCTCACAAAAGGGTCGTCCTCCTCCTCCTACTACTACTACTACTACTACTATTTTCCCGGAGTGAGGGGGGGGGCGGAACGGACCTCGACTGCAAACAAACGAAGCGAATTGCGTCCACCTACACGCACACTCACACATGGGAATGGACGGTTCCCCCCCCCCCAACCCTACCCCCCGGTTCATCCATTGCCACCTCTCAACTGTCCAGGACGGGTCATAATTAGCTTCTGATGACGGCGGCGGCGGGGGCGAGGGAAGAGCACTGACGGCAATAGCCCGTGGATTTTCGGGAAACCTTCAAAGAAGCCGATTTCAATGAGGATCCTTCCAGGCACATACACAAAACGGGAGGGTTGGTTGGACCGGAAAACGTGGGGGGAATCCGGCTAGCGTCTACTTATTACACAGGGCGCGCACACACGCACTCGCGCGTATACTGTACGTATATGTATACGGATATTATGAGTAGGTAATGCGCTGCGGCAAACGTTTTATCTCGCAGTTTTAAGGTTTCTGTGATCAAACACGCGGGTAAAGCTCTCCATATACTCTAGAAACCGTTATAATCGAGGGACCCCTCCAGGACACGAATTCCAAGTAGGAAAGTTCGTCTCTGGTGTCAAATAATACTCTGTCAGTCAGGTCCCCCCCCCCCTAAACCGTACATGCACTTTGTAAACATTCCTCCGGGGAATTTCTAATGAATTGTGGTTATACAGGGTGTCCTGTAGGTACTAGCACGGCCTTTATCTCATCAACCGTCCATCGTATAGGTATGATTCCAATTTAAACAATGCTCGACAGCCGTTCAAAAATTACCCTGTTCCAGTTCTGAGTGTGAAAATACAGTGTGTGTGTGTGTGTGTATGCAAAACAAAATAAAAAAATCTAAATTTTTAAACGGTCCCCGATGCGCTCTAACTTCCAATTATAAAGTTTTTGCCCTGTAGCTCTTGAGGCAGGCAGAGAAAATCCCACGTTTCTAAGTGCAATATTCACAGAGATATTCTTGAATTCGAGAAACGCGGAGGAAATTTGGGAAAGAACAGCTCTAAATGCGGGTAAAACGGTTTTTCCGCATTTAACGCTGTTTTTTTTCCCCTCAAATTTCCTCCGTTTTTTTTTTTAAATTCGAATATCTCTGTGGATATTGCACTTATAGAAACATGTAATGTTTTTTGTTGGCATCAGGAGACACAGGGCAAAAACTTTCTAACTGGGTTTTTGGTCACACACAAGGGCACTGTATAAAAAGTTAATTTTTTTTTATTTTAATAACTGTACAACCCCTTGAAACACGAATGACATATTTGAGTACTACACGTTATTTGGAAACTTTTTCTAATTCGAAGTTTACCTCCAGGATCAACGGTTCGCCAGTAAAATGGCGTATCCCCTGTTTGCTACGCACCCTGTATGTAGATGATAAGCTATAATACCCGGTGTTTGGCCGGGTTTTCTTCAAACTTTACTGGCAGCATTGAAGAAGTGACAAACACCATTCTAAAGGCATATGCATGTCTGAAACGCATTCCTAGGGAACCACAGTAACCCAAGCCCACGGTAACCTATTTGCCCAGCTATGACGAACTTTTAAAGTAGCCTGTCGTGCAAGTCAGGTCCCGTTTGGTGTTTATGCAAAGTTTGGCGTCGATCGGTCTAAAATTGAAGATTTGTATAGAGAACACACACACACACACACACAGAAAATCAATTTCATATAGATTACTAGCTATAATACCCGGCGCTGCCCGGGTTTTCTTCAATGAAGCTTTTTTGTATCACGTGATATCTCCCTCTTTCTTTGAGGGACATGCAAACCGTGTCTAAGTTAACCAATATGGCGATTTCCTGCGCGAATCATGAAATAAAGAACCCCCCCCCCCGAAGTTTAAGTTATCCATCTGCCTGTTTCAGCTTTCAAAAATGCTTAATTAAAGCTGTGGAATTTTTTCTGTATGTACTTTTACGGACCCATAATTAATTTTAAAATATCCTAACCTACATGAATTTATGAAGTTGAATATCAAAAGACAATACGGAGACATTAATTTAATGCTTGAGAAGATGTAAATAAGAAGTTGAAATCAATGTTATTGCATGAATATCCAACTCAAAAGTAGGTCCGGAGCTAATTACTTCATATTCAATTTTTTGGGCTTCGTATATCTCTAAGCGAACTCAATATTTCAAAAATCGAGAATTCAATACAATTTTTAAAATTATTTATGTGACAGAAAACCCCGCCAAATTTCAGTATTTCTACAGTAAAATCGGCAATTTTAACACTGATTTCTTGACCTTTTCCTGACCCTCAAAGCGATGCTGATGATGATTATGACGTCTGTTCAAAAAGCCTCATTACTGGGAGTATTGAAAATGTGGCACAAACCATTATAAAGGCATAACCTATTATACATATATACATATACTAACAGGATTAAAGAAGTGACAAACCGTTTTAAAGGCATACGCACGTCTGTAACGCATTTCTAGGGAACCACGGTAACCAAAGTAAACGTTCCGAAAGTGATTGTTGAGGCCCAAAAAACCATTGTTGCCCGACAGTTTTTTTGCCCATTTAGGATACTTGCCCTGCTCTGACGAAATTTTAAAGTAGCCTATCGTTCAAGTCGGGTCCCATTTCGTATATATGCAAAATTTGGTGACGATCGATCTAAAATTGTAGATTTGTATAGAGAGCATACACACACACAGACACACGCACAGAAAATCAATTTTATGTATATAGATATAGAAGCTATAATACCAGGCGCTGCCCGGGGTTTCTTCAATTACTAGGAGGATTGAAAAACAAAATGACAAACCATTATAAAAGAATAAACTATTATACTGGCAGCATTAAAGAAGTGATAAACCATTGCAAAGGCTTGTCTGAAACGCATTGATAGGGCAGTGGTGCTCAAACTGTGGGCCGCGTCAATGAACTAGGGGAGGGAGTCGCGAGAGGTTCTTCAAAATAAAAACTTCCAAATAAGGAATTCATTTTTATTTAAAAGTATATGCCAAAACTAAAGAAAGCCTTTATTCAGCTCAACTAATTACCACGTGTCATACAATGTAATTTTATCAAATTCTTCTTATGCAATAAGGGGTCATTCAAGTATTACGTCAGCATCGAGGGGGGGGGGGGTTTCGGATTTGCTGACTTTTAATGACGAAGGGGGGGGGGAAGAGGGGGGTTCGAAGGTTGCTTACGCGTCATCAACCACCCCTTTTTTGAAGATATAAAATATTCCAAGCTGTGCTGACGAAATTTTGCTGACGGGGGGGAGGGGGTCAGTGTTTTGCTGACTTTTGCTGACAAGTGGGGGGGGGACGAGGTGGTCAAAAATGGATGATATAATACTTGAATGGCCTTTAATCAATATATATCGGCTCCGTTATTCCAGAACCACGAATTCGCAATGATCTTGCTGAGAAAGAACTTGGGAAATGACCTTCGAATGTTAACTCTACCCATGTTACTCTATGGAAGTAATTTTCCTAAAATGTTTTGTAACGTGTGTTTCAGTAGAGACACACACTCGTATTTGAGGCACAACTCAGATAGCAAAACAAGGTACTACCTAAACAGCTGATAAAAAAAAAAAAAAAGAGGAAAATTTGTGCATTCTTGCATGCGGCGGACGATATCAAGTAAGTACTTGGTGACTTGGTGAGAATCAACCGATTTCGAAATCGTATATTTCTTAAAAACACAGAATAGAATGATAAGTAATATGTGAATATATGGGGAGGAAATTTTATATGAACAATTTTTTTAAATGATCGATTTCAAGTGAAATTTCATTGTGAAATCGGATGATTCTTTCTTAACCACCCTGTATACGGAAATCAAGAACCATACACCTCGCTCTACACACTTCCATCTTACATAAGGGACAGTAAAGCCGGGTTTTCCAAGGAGTAAAACTTTTGTGCTGTGTGTAGCGTGAAAACGCTCATTGGTTAAAAACCTGAAATTCAGGTTTTATATATTGACCAATCAGCATTTTTACGCTGCGTGCTGTAGAAACCTGCTCCCTAGGAAAACCCGGCTTAAAGACACTATTTGGACACTAAGTGCATCAAAACGCAAAGTACAGTTGATCCCGCTTATAACGTTCCCGCTCAGTACGACTAATTTTTGCGAATTTAACTTTTTTTCCTGTATTGATATTTATTTTTCCCGGATACGTTTGAATTTTTTGTTATTTTCGCTTACAACGTTCGAAAAATTCACATCGGGCATTTTCCTCTTGAAAACGGCATTTTTTCGCCTTTATTCGCTAAAAAAACGAAAATGGTGGTCATTTGTGCTAGCGATTAAGTACAGGGTATTCCAAAAAAGAATTATCCGATTTTTAAAAAAAATCATAACTCTTCAGCTTTTAATCCGTTTTCATCGTATAGGTAGAAAGAGGGAAATCTCCAGTTTCACGCAGTTCCCGACAGGTAGCGCTGACGCTCTTCCTTCGGCCGCCACTTCAGTGTTTGTCAAGATTGGCTTTCCCACGATTAGAAACCGATTCGGATGACTTCATTTTCCAGCAGGACGGGTCACCGCCCACACTGGAACTTGGACGTTCGGGAATTTTTGAACAATCGCATTCCTAAACGATGGATCGGTCCGTACGGGGCCTGATGATTCAATTAAGCATCACTGGCCTCCAAGATCGCCGGACCTAACAGCGAGCGATTTCTTCTTGTGGGGGGTTTATAAAAGACTACGTTTGTGTGCCTCCCCCTTCCAGCTACATTAGCCGAACTGAAGATAAGCATAAGGGGTCATTCAAGTATTACGTCAGCATCGGGGGGGGGGGGTTCGGTTTTGCTGACTTTTGCTGACAGGGGGGGGGTGGGGAGAGGGTTAAAAATTGCTGAAAATCTGCTTACGTAATACTTGAATGACCCCTAACAGCAGCAGTGGATGCAAACATGCTCGCAAAAGTTTGGGACAAATTTGACTACCGTATAGACACACACACACACACACATGTCGTGCATTCCAAGGTGGACGTATTGGGCACCTTTAATTTGGTTTGTAATAAAAACTTTATGATTTGAGCCATGTAATATGAAATTAATCTTAAAAGCGTCTGTGTTCAATATTTTTCGTAATATACGCATTTCAAATCGGGTGATTCTTTTTGAAACACCCTGTATTATGTGAAAACTAGACGTGGGGCTTTTCTTTTATGGCTCTTTGGAAGCCGGTTATAGTAAACTGAAGAGCCAAAAAAACTGGTAAAGGCACGCGTATGCAAATAAAGACATATGGAACCAATCAGAGTACGGCGCTGCGGTCGGCAACGCCTATATAACACAACAAGTGTCTGGCATAGTTGTTAGATCGGTTACTGCTGCTACAATGGCAGGTTATCGAGATGTGAGTGAGTTTGAACGTGGTGTTATAGTCGGCGCACGAGAGATGGAACGACATAGCATCTCCGAGGTAGCGATGAAATTTGGATTTTCACGTACGACCATTTCATGAGTGTACCGTGAATATCGGGAATCCGGTAAAACATTAAATCTACGACATCGCTGCGACCGGAAATAGATCATGCAATTACGGGACCAACGACGAGAATCATTAAACGTGACAGACGTGCAACCCTTCCGCAAATTGCTGCAGATTTCAATGCTGGGCCATCAACAAGTGTCAGCGTGCGAACCATTCAACGAAACATCATCGATATGGGCTTTCGGAGCCACTCGTGTACCCTTGATGACTGCACGACACAAAGCTTTACGCCTCACCTGGGCCCGACAACACCAACATTGGACTGTTGAGGACTGGAAACACGTTGCCTGGTCTGACGAGTCTCGGTTCCAATTGCTTCGAGCTGATGGACGTGTACGGGTATGGAGACAATCTCATGAATCCATGGACCCTACATATCAACAGGGGACTGTTCAAGCTGGTGGAGGGTGTGATGGTATGGAGCGTGTGTAGTTGGCGTGATATGGGACCCCCTGATACGTCTAGATACGACTCTGACAGGTACGTAAGCATCCTGTCTGATCCCCTGCACCCATTCATGTCCATTGTGCATTCCGACGGACTTGGACAATTTCAGCAGGACAATGCGACACCCCACACGTCTAGAATTGCTACAAAGTGGCTCCAGGAACACTCTTCTGACTTTAGACACTTCCGCTGGCCACCTAAATCCCCAGACATGAACATTATTGAACACATCTGGGATGCCTTGCACCGTGCTGTTCAGAAGAGATCTCCATCCCCCTCTTACTCCTACGGATTTATGGACAGCCCTGCAGGATTCATGGTGTCAATTACCTCCAGCACTACTTCAGACATTAGTCGAGTCCATGCCATGTCGTGTAGCGGCACTTCTCGCGGGGGCCCTACACGATATTAGGAAGGTGTGCCAGTTTTTTTGGCTCTTCAGTGTATTTTTCGGCATAAAAAATCAACTCAAAAGTACGTTTCTCGCTTTTTTTCTAGGGTTTAGGAATTTTTAATTTGAATATACTTCATATTTTTTCTTTTTCTCTTACTTTGTCCAACATTAGTGTGCAGAGCATAAACTACCCTTACCACTGTTCATACACACACCAAGGTGACCGAAGTTATTGTTACTGAATAGGAAGACTACAAAAAAAGTTAAACGAACTAGAAACATTTCTCAGAAGGGGTTAATTCCCCCCCCCCTTTTGCCCTTATTCAAATTTGCCGCACCGATTTTCGCCGCTTGACCGCCGCATCGATTCCAAAAAAGTGACTTCCTCCAAAAAAAATGAATCTTCTCATAGTGATGTTATATAGACGACGTCGGCGTGTAACAAAGGAATAAAACGGTAGGTCTTTTCATCCAAAACCTCTGAAGCTACTGAGAGCCCATAATAATTCCGCCGGATTTTCTTTTTAGGATTTTTGTGCGCTTTTGAATGAGCAGAATTAGCGATAATTTTTTTCGAAAACGTCAGTTTTGGGCCCTTTCCTTGTTAGAGAAATAAATCCACGAGGGACACATCCACTGGCAACCCTAGTAATTGTTTAAAAACATTCTGAATCCAATTTCTCAACAAAAAAAATGTCTTCGCCAATGATCTGTGAAACAAATTAATGCCAGACACCGTAAAAAATTGCTATTAACCCCCCCCCCCTCCTTCGCTTACAAACTATTGGCAAAAAAATTAGGATGATCTCTCTATTTGACGAGTCGGTGATAAATATGGTACCCTTTTCCCAACCTAACCGCATGGAACGGAGAACGTGAAGGAAAAACACAAGTGAAAGGAAACAGTATAATAAGGATAAGTATAGATAAAAGAGAGTAGGTGTACGAAGTAGATTTCTCTTTTCACTCTCATCCTACCTGTTCTCTTTCGCTCTTATATGTATATAGTAGGAGGATAGGCCTACGTCTTGTGGGAAAAAATCACTAGTAGTGTAGAAATAAACGGAAGGTAAAAAAAGGACAAGGGTTGCAACAAAGCCTCGCGATGATGAGGAGAGAGAGAAAAAAACTTTCGAATAGGGACAAATTATTTTGGGAGATTGGATTTAAAATGTTTTTAAACAATTAGTAGGGTCACCTAGATGTGTCGACACCACCTTACAGAACAAGACCTCCGCACGAAGCATGTGACGCCAATGGAGGTCATTTCTCCTATTGTCATTGGATATACTGCAAAAAAAAAACGTAAAGATACCGCATGTGCTTCGGCCTGCTATATCCAATGGCAATAGGTGAAATGGCAGTGATGTCACGAACTTCATGCGGAGGCCTTGTTCTGTAGGTAGTGTTGGATGTGCCCTCATACATTTCTGATTGGAACAGGATTAAGGGGAAAGGGGGGGGGTGAAAGCAGGAAAGTTCAGAAAATTACGTATAGCTAAGGTCTACCCTATTGTATATGCATGGCCCGCCATGCTCTTTGGTAACGTGTGGCCAGCAGGTTAGTTTAGAGGCCTCGTTCAAATGTCAAATGTGGCTCGCTCTGCGTCAGCGGTCGAAGGTGCCTGGGCCTAACGTATTTATGTGGTCAGAGTTATACGCGTTTCGTGCTCGTAGTGCTACCATCCGCATTCTTTGTTTTGAAATGAAAACGACAGTTACCTCAATTTTCTTGTTTTGTACTGTAAGCATGGTGTTGAAGGTACGCCTGTACACTGTGGAGAGTATTATATTGTGTGTGATTGCAATGTGCTACAAAACATTTCGTACATTTTTACCTATGGTCACCAGTATGGATCGTATGATCCCTTGGTGATTTTATTTGTTTTCTGAAATGTATATGATGTATGAATAATGAATAAAAAAAAATATATATATATATACAGCGATTCCGTGATTCCCCCTGCCGAACCGTTTTACTGGCGAACCGTTGATCATAGAGGCATACTTCCAATTAGAAAAATTACCCAACTGAAGTGTATAACTCAGATACGTCATTCATGTTGTCAGGGGTTGTACAGTTATTGAAATAAAATAAAAAATTAACTATTTTTATATGGGCACCCTGTGCTGAAAAACCCAATCAGAAAGTTTTTGCCCTATCTCTCGTGAGAGACCAACAAAGAAAATTCCACGTTTTTAAGTGCAATAGTCGCAGAGATATTATAGAATTCAAAAATCGGGGTAAAGTTGGGGAAAGAACAGCATAAATCTAGGAAATAACCGTTGTTCGTCAGTTTTTGCTGTTCTTTCTGCTCCACTGGGGGGAAGGGGAGGGGGTGAGGGCACAAACCTCTTCTTGAGATCTTTGCGTCCTTCGCCGGTGTTTGTGCTACTACAGGTAGGCATAATGGCCGTTCAAATGTCATTCATGGCTTTTCATTGCGCCGATCTTTTAGCAACGCATAAAAGTGAGTATTGCCGTTTGGATTTTTCAAAACTTTGTTGCTGCGACCGTGACCGCGATAGCTAGTGTCTTGATTTTCGCTTCATTTTGTTGCGAGCATACTTTGAAACATCTATATCTCGGATTTCATTTGCTTGTTTTGCTCAGATTTCTTTGGTGATTTTTGCGCCAATGTTATTTTATTCTTGATTCTGAGATAACTTAAATCAATAGCACTGTGGCTAAGTTTTGTGAGGCAGTAAAAAAAAATTCGTCGAGGTGTATGAACTGTTCTTCCACCTGCTCCTATGTCAGTATCTATAGGTGCGTGGTTTGATGATCTCCTCGGGTTGTAAAGCCGGTATAAAGCCGGTTGCTTGAATATAACCGATAAACTTATTGGTTGCACTTTTCGAGTTTTATGAAAAAAAAAAAACTTTAGTCGCACACTACTCCTGTATATCTGTGCGACTGGTCCCAGCAATTCATTAGCACATTCCCTGAAGACCCTGGGATATATATCATCTGGTCCTGGCGCTTTGCTTGCACATACATTTCTTAGAAGATTTAGAACCTCCACGCCCTCCACTTGAATATCGTGGAGGATTTTATCACCCCATGCAACACCCGTATATTGAATATCATTATCTCCATTAAAAACCGACGAGAAAAAGTCATTGAAAGCATTACATATGCCTACATTGCTCTCTAACCTAGACCCTCCTATCGACAGGGCCAACTGTCCCCTTACATCCATTATTGACGTATCTAAAGAATGATTTTGGGTCAGAGCCAATGTCATCTGCCAACCTCTAGATTCAACTTCCTTTTTACTATCCCTTATCGCTTTCTTCAGCGCTCTTCTTTTATCAGTAAACAATCATATGTCACTTCGTCCACTTTTATACTCCCTGAATGCTCTTTGCTTTTCAAGATAAAGGTTACGCACGCTATCCGTGAACCATAGTGGGTGCGATGTATAAACACGCTTTTTTCGAACAAAGGGTATGACAAGGAAACAGTTATTTTCCGGATATTATGCTGAGGTGAGCTCGGAAAGAAAAGTCATCACGTCTCCGCCGGGACACGAACCCAGGCCCTCTTGCATACCGGGCAAGCAGGGCCTGGGTTCGTGTCCCGGCGGAGACGTGATGACTTTTCTTTCCGAGCTCACCTCAGCATAATATCCGGAAAATAACTGTTTCCTTGATATCTCTGGCTGAGAAAAAAGGCATCTAAATCTCTCTAAAGGGTATGACGTCGTGCAAAATAGAGGACAGCTTCGTACTAAATTCCTCCCATTGACTTACCACCCCGACTGATTCCAACCGGTCTTTGAAAACTTCCGCTAACCTTCCTCTCAAAACATCAAAGTTAGTTCATCACCATTTCACGGATTATAAGCCGACACTTCCCTTGACCGGTTACCAGACCTCAACCTCTGTGACTTCTGGCTATTGGGTTACTTCAAAGCCACTATTTATGGTCGTAATATAAACTTTTGGTGGAATTGAAAAATGCGATACACCGACATGTCCGTAACATTCCTCCTGATACGCTGAGCTATTGTTGAGAACGCAGTAATGCGATTTAACTTGCTTTCAGAAAATGGTGGACGCCACATTGAACACGCTGCTTTGTGTAACACGTTCTAGAAACGATTAAAAACATTTTAAAACCGATGTCTTCACGTCTTATTTCGTTTAACAATATTGCATACAGCGCCATTCCCCGCTAGTGGTGAGTTTTTGAACTACTTTTTTTTTTTGCGGAAAATTGAATCCTATGACCTCTTTCCTGTAAACTACTGCCAAATTTGATAACATTTTGTACAGACAGACAGACATGACCGATGACCGCCCATAGAGACCATCTTGGGATGGTTTGCGCTCTTTCCCAAAGGGATGAACGGTCTCGGAGAGAAACATTTTGTAGTTTTTTCTTTTCTGGCCATTTCAAAGTGGAACTTTAATTATAACGACCCTGTATACTGGCCGAGAAGAGAAAAAAAACTTAATTTATCATTAGGTTCAAGGAGCGAATCCTAATGGTTGTAAATATTCATGGCGGTCATTGTTTTCGTACTGAAAAATATAAATGTAAAAAAAAAAAGCGAAGAAACTAAATTCCACAATATTTTGGAATAAATAATATATTTTGGAACATAACTTGAATATCATCAAATAACACGCACGTAAGCATGCAAAACAAAAATGTCAATTGAAATATCATGTAAAAAAGTTCACTCCGCTATAAAATACGTATAGACGTATTTAAAAAAAAAATGGAATTCAAATATTAACCTTAGGCATATAAATAACTTTATATTTGTACGATCTAATAATATTAATCGTTATTATTTAAAAAAGAATGATGAGCCTGACCGATAGATATCACAGAATATATGCTACATATAAAGTTCAAGTGTATATAATAAAAGGTTTTCTCGGTATCATTTATAGATATATGTTGCCGTTCGTCATTATCGTTAGTCATGATCGAAGTCATCATTCCTTCTTCTTAGCCTGGGCCTTCAGGACCTTGTTGGTGGACTCCCAGTAATAGATGATCTGGCCGGCCAGGAGGCCGTTCGCTAACGAGGCGGCGATGAAGGCGACCACGATTGCTGGGTCTCCGGTTTCCTGGACGGAAGTGAAGATCCTCGCGCAGGAGCCGAGGAAGAGCAGGAACACCGTGGGGGGCGAAAGCTGCCCGGTGTGACCGTTCTGGTAGTTCTTGACGGCCTGGATCATCTGGAAAAAATAATTTTTAAAAATTATTATTATTTTAAAGTCGTATATAATCTCAAATACTCATCATTTAACAACTGAACGAATCGCATATTGATCTAGCGTCAATTTACTACCTGCGCCTAGACCCCTTCACCCTAAATCATGGATCCTAAGGCACCTATCAACAAGAGGACTCGTACTACATCTTTGAGCAAACAACAGGTTCGCCGCTACAAGTGATAGCTCGGAAATTGTTGGAAAAAAAAATAGGATAGGGAACAGCTTTTGGCTACAGCAATAACACTAACATCACACTTTTATTTAAAGATGGCGGATGAGTCAGCCTGGGTATTTCAAGGAGCTCTAGCTGAATAAATTGGTGACTGTGGGTCAATCGAATAATTTTCTAACCAGTCGCACACCACGATGAAATTAAATTATTCAAAATTTCCACCCCCCCCCCCACACACACACAAAAGCGAATACTCAAATGAAAAAATTCAAAATAATAACAATAATTGGTGAGGTGTTTTGGGGTGGCACGACTTTCGTCAAAACGCATCTAAATGCGTGATTCAAGCATAAATTCTATTTTAATCCCCTAAATTTCGTTGAAGAGGAAAATACTCAAAATTTTAAGTAGTTTTTCTTTTCTTTAATAGAGTTGTTTCTTACTGATTTAAAAAAAAGTACCCTCTTTTTTTACAAAAACACCCCTCAAAATTTTGGAGGAGAGTGAAATTACTCTTGAAAATTATTTTTTCTGAATAACACTGGGTGGCATAATGGTGCTTGGCCAACGGATTGACCAGAACAGAGCCTCCCTCCCAATCATTGAAGAGCTTTTATCAATCGGAATTCCCGTTGCTCTATATAACATGTTGTGATTTCCGTTACTGTCAGACCAGACAAGACCCGGGCTCTGTCCCGTCAGGGATTTAAATCGTTTTACCCAGTTGGGGTGAGCCATGCTGGGGCGGATTTTTGTTACTAGCAATTTCCATTCTATGTTTAGGCAGTTTTTACAGAAAAGTTGGAGAATGTCCCCCCCCCCCCCTCCCCATTCAGAACAGAGGATCCGCGGAATTCATGTTATTCGTACAAAGTTGAACGCAAAAAGTTAAGTACCCCGATATATAGTGTATTTCAGAATCTGTTTTCTGAAACTATTCCTCAAAGAACGCTGAGTGGGGCCCCACAAAAATTCTTGTTGGAACCATGTCCCAAACTTGTGAAGAACAGGCCCTTATCAAAGGATCAGACATACGTGGAGAAGGTAGGGGGAAACTCGCCTAAGCGAAAAATTTTTTTTTAACATTTTCATAAAAAAATCGAAATATCGAAACGAAAATACCTTTTATAAAATACTTTAATCGATTTCTATTAAATTTTAATGTTTTTTTTTTTTTTTTTTTAAAGTTGGTAGTTCAAAATTCTACTGAAAAAATTCCTTGTGCTTCCCCCCAAAAGGTCAATCCTATGTACGTCCCATGCAGGGGTAGCGTCTAAAAAAACAGCTGCCGGTCCTGAAGAACCTATCCAGAACAGCATCAGAGTTAAAGACAATCACATCAAAACATGAAAATATCTTGAATAAGACGGGGAGAAAACTCCTCCTCCATTTATTAATTTCAGACAGAGAGAGAGACCACATTACAGCGAGAATCCCCAAATTAATACTCCTACCTGCCACGTTCAATTCAAATCATTCTTTCCTTCATCATCGGGCAACGAATTAAGGAACGTTAGGGGAACCCTCCTTCTCTCGCAAAATGTAATACAGTAATTGAGTATTTGTTCGGGAATTTTCACTTGTCGCACAAGGAAAAGAGGTTCATAAATCGCCGAACAATCGATCCGGGATGATGATAAATCGTACAAACAAAGCTCGGAGAGAGAGAGAGAGATACTCTTACCCCCAGTAAGAGACTCTCTTTTCGCCCGGGGACTCGTTATTCAATTGAATATGACGAGCACCGTGGAAATTCCCGATAAATACGAACGTATGTTCGTGAAATTTCTCAAAAATACTTAAAACCGCGCTTCATTAAAACATTACATGAAATTCATCAAGTGATGAATTTGCTTACCCTCCACTGCACGAAAACGATTAGTCACGTCGGCAAACGGAACCATTGAAATAGATCGATGAGACAATCGTTTGAATACGCGGACGATTTGGTCCCTCACTGGATCTGTCAAAACTCATCAGAACTAGCGCGTATCGATGACACGGAGGTCATTGGATTCCGTCCAAATGGCTATCAAGATAGCACACAACCTCATCCGGTAATGGTGGTGATGATAATATCATCACCATCGAACCAGATGTGGCCCGAGCTAAATTTTCCTAAGAGCATCTATTTTTCATCTTTTATTCCCAACAGTAGATATTCTCGAACATTGTGTCGTGTAGGATCAGGGACAAAATTATATTGAAAGCAGTGATAAAGCTGCGATTCCCGGACGATGCGTCACGGCAAATTCAGGACGCCGCGGAAGTACTTTGACTAATGAGTACAATGTTAAAAATTCCTTCAGGCGCCATGAACGTAAAAAGTTCTGGAATCCCTGTCCTTGGAGCTTTGCCCTGCGTGGTGGTTTTCATTTAGAAAAATTATAAAAATTTAAAAGTCAGTGAAATTACAAGAACTTCTCTATAAAACGCAGTGTTTAACTTTTTTTTTCCCACTCGTAGCACCCTTTTGAATTTTTTTTCTTTTTGTGGACCCCTTTATAAACTAGGGGCCTCACGTCCAGGAGAAAAACCTTTTCTATTTAATAAATTGATTTCTGAGTAAATTTAAAGGACAAATGAAAACAATGAAAAAAAAATTAAAGGTCGAGGTATCTGGGTCCCCCCTGGGCAAGAGCCTGCCAGCATCCCACTTGTAGGCAGTGGCGTCGGAGCTGTATGTGCTGAAGCACTCACACTATTCTGTAGCACGGGCTCGAGCACTCCCAGAATTGACGTAGAAATCAAAATTCCCTGCTTGTAGGTGCTCTTTCGACCCCCGTATTTTCGCTTATCTGCTTTATTTCTTTACATCCGTATTTCTCTTTCCACTTCTTTCTCTGTAGCTTCCTTAAAATTCTACAATTCTACCTGACTCTATCTTGTTATGTTTCAGGATTCCGGGTTTGAGAATCATAGCTCTAACGGCACACATAAGAAATCTTCAATTTGTCCAAGCAAGCGTAATTCCAACATTTGCAACATTTTCACGAAATTTCAGTGTTGATAAAATCATACTCTCCGACACATCGATGTCGTGCCAAATTTTTCTCCAACCTAAAACCAGACTTGTACCTGCCGAAGAGAATCAATACCTATCGACGAGCACCCGTTAGCCTCCATTGTAATCCATAGGCGGAGATAGACTTGGAAGTCGGAGGGGGGGGCACGATGATGATGATGATGTCAATTCATATATACATTTATACATTAGATCAGTCGACTCTACCTTTGACGCTGGGGGGGGGGGGCAATGCCCTCCACGGCCCCCCCCCCCGTATCTCCGCCCATGCTGCAGTCTTTCTACGTTCCGATGGCGATGGATGGTAAGACAAGGTGAAGTAAGTACTGGTGGACCAAATGGAATAAAAAAAAACCATAACAGATAAAACCCATCGGGATTGATACAAGAGTGCATATGAAATTTCAGGGGGGAAAGTGGGTTTTAAAATGTTCCGCACTGTCAAAGGGGGTCAGATTCCCATTCCAACACGACGTAGAACAAAAATATTTTGTAACGAAACACCACAAAACCTCCAACGTACACATGGCTGCCGTTTATCTCTACCGTAGAGACCACCAATGTCAACAGTCCGTGTAAATAAATCCCCAACACAAACACAACAACATGGCATGAAAACATTACAAGAATACTGCAACGACGACGGTGAATAATACTGTCGGTGCGTAATACAATACGCATTTTTCATTATCTTCCTAGGGGGGAGTGGGAGAAAGAGAAGTTCATGAATCTATTATCCACAGATTTCACTGGGAATAACCGAGAAATACAGGATGGGCGGCCGCCGCTTGCATGTGGTACTGATGGCCGTCATCACCGAGGGATGGATTCCTTTTCATTATATAAATATATACATACTGCTATTTCCCTTCCTTTCCCCCTTTTCAGTTCACACAAGTGGGTTCTGATTAGCGGTACTGGGTCGAGCCACGTGGCCGCGGACCCCCAGATACCACAGCGGGTGCCAACCACCGCTACTGCTGCAAACTTCATTCAGTCCGCTCTCCGTCCCTTATTTTCTCAGTGTATAGGAGTGTATATCTCCTTTATCACAGCCGGTGCACAGAAGATAGATATACTTCCAACTCTTTTTTTTCTCCCGCCCCTTACATAAAAGCTGGTCGAGCCTGTCACCATTCGCTCATTCACCCACTATATGACTCATAACCATCAGTATGGCTTGCATCTCAGTGTACGTATACTCATACATCAACGTGGAAACTCAATATTCATATCCTTGCTAGAGGAAGAAGTACAAGCATGATAGGAAAACAGGCAAAAACAAAACTCAAACGTAAAAATTGAGCACGTTCAATACGAGCTTCATTTTAGGGTAGGGATTCTAAACTAGCGTTCTTTGGAGAGGTTTCGGGGTGAGGGTGTGAGGGCTTAATGTTTTGACATTTTTATACCCTGAATATTATACGGTAAAGGGGGTCCGTGGTCTTCATCTTCTTTTGGCACCAAAAGCCCGAAGAAACAAATACAATTAGGGGGGGGGGGAAGTAAAAATTCTAGTTTTAGGGTGCATTAAGATATTTTGGAGACAAAATCGTGCATACTGAAAAAGCTGCATTCACGGCAACAATGTGCCTCTGTGAGCTCGTGTGGTCATAGTGACGGACTCGCATCGCGAGGACACATGTTCAAATCCCACCGGACGCACAGTGGTGGTCGGCTGAAGTTGGTATTCTGTGGTTCCCAACTTCAAGGATTAAATGCGAGCCGATCCTACCGTTGTCTCGCCACAGAGAGCAACAGACGAGCTGGACCGAACAAAGCTACGACCGATTCATGCACAATGCTAGACACACACTCGGGCTGTTAGGTGCACTCTCACTTTATTAAACTTTATCACCAGACGCACCGCATCTGAACACAGACATCAGGCCGTTCCCGAATCAGGTGCACACTCCCGGCACAGCTCATTAGGTAGTAAATTACCCTTAGCGATAGACCGGAGTTTTGCTCTGTTTGAGAGAAAAGAAAGACAACAATGTAGGTAGGTCCTGGATACAAAGCTGAATGGGATATCTTGGATTTATGTCTGCTATATTAAACCACAATACACCTCATAAACATTCCTCTGAGGAACTTCTAACGAATTGGTTCGTGTTGGAATGTGGCACGTGTACCTAACGCGAAGATTTTTTCTGAGGAATGTGTGTTATTTGTTTAAAAAGTACTGCCATGACGAGATGCTTCAAGAAAGCAAAAATGTTGGCCTCCACTGGATGGCTCATCTGTAGGCTCTTTGCGGCGGCTCCCCCCCCCCCCCCGTACGCATAGTTGACCATTGGAGGGGGCACCCCCAGGTGTTAAAGGGACACCATGAATTTCTTCCAGAGAATTCGAGGTTAAACCTTCAAAAAACATTTTGAATCAACAGTAACTGATTAAGTTCCGGATGAACCCATCTTTCGGAAAGGCTTTAATATCTCCCTGAGATGGGAAGCGGGGTATGCCTGGTCCTCCGACGCTCAAGTAACTGATTAAGATAGCATATAAATGTATTTTCTTTGGATGTTTTAATGATTATACAAAGACATTTACAAATATTTTTAGTTTTTGATCTTGCGGGAGGCACGGATAGCTCTTGCCTTCATTATGAATATTATTGAATTTGTCTGAATCTCCCCCCATGGGTACCCATGTTGTTTATATTTGTTTGTCTACATCTGTTCAAAAAAAATGCTTCAAAAGTATGAAACTTTTGACTTCAAAAGATCTCTAATTCCCCCCCCCCCCCGACACATTAATTCGCTTCGCACGTAAAATATGAAATCGCTTCTATGGCGGTAGTACAGGGCCGTGTACGATTAGTAATTAAATTTACACTGGTTCTTTGTTCTTCACTGCCGGTTACAGCAGACAACAGCTCGTCTCAGAATGGTTACTCGACTGACCTATGTTGAATCAATGTCCAATAACCCTCATGCGAATTTGAATCATAGCGTAAAATATCTGAAATGAAAGCCCGACTAACCTTTTCCCTTAAAAAAAAAAAACCTACATCGATTCTTATACAGAAATCATCGATAAATGGGTGGATTTAGCTCGACGATTCAAAAAACTCCATTCGGTGATTTCGTTCCCATCAAGTCTTCAAAGAGGGTAAAAGTGAAGAAAGTAAGGGTGGGAAACCACTAGACATAAGTATAGGCCGCAGATGATGGTGAAAGTCCAGCAGCAGGAGGTCCTAACAGAAAAGTATAGAGGAGGACAGGGACAATGTGGTCCTTGTCATCACTTCGCGGTCCTTACAAGTCCCTCAACCTCAATTAAAGTACGAAGCAGCAAAAAAAAGAAGAGGGAACCCTTTTATATGAGAGAAGACATATGCACACACTCCCCTCGAAAATGCCTCCAAATTGGCACTTGTCAACCAACAAACAGGGTCATTAGGCCGCCAACTACAGCAGTGGCCCCCACGGTTACCAGGAAAGAAAAAAAAAAGAGAAAAAATGTGGGACATAGTGTAACCTAAGGGGGAGGGGTAAAAACAAATGCACGAAAATATCGGATGAGAAGAGAGTGGTCCCGTGGGAAGTCTCCAAAAGAGTCGCCAAATTTCGAATTCAGAAAATAAATTCACCCTCTATGACATTGACTCTCAAATGGCGTACCACGGTTTCCCGTCCCACGGCATAGGCGTTGAAATCTGTGGACTGAAACCCTTTCAGTCTTCCCCACCCCCCATAAATTTCTGAAAGCCCTTTCGGAACGCTTGTTTCGATTTTGACTAGGCGATATTGACTTTCAAAGGTATTCAATTTTTTTTAATATCATTTACTTTGTTTTTCTGACGTACTTAGTGTCCCCCTTATGCAAGATGGAAGTGTAGCCAGGTGTCTGGTTCTTGATTTTCGTATTCAGGGCGATTAAGAAGGAATCATCCGATTTCAAAATGATTCTACACTTCAAATCAACCATTTAACAAAAACTGTTCATAAAACGTAGACACATTTCCCCCAGTATATTCACACATATTACTTAGGGGTCATTCAAGTATTACGTCAGCATCGGGGGGGGGGGTGTTCGGATTTGCTGACTTTTGATGACAAGGGGGGGGGGGTCAAAAATGGCTAAAAATCTGCTTACGTAATACTTGAATGGCCCCTTATCATTCTGTTCGGTGTTTTTAATTTTTAAGAAATATACGATTTTGAAGTCACCCTGTAAAAACTTGATATCGTCCGCCGCATGCCAGAAGCACGAATGTACAAATTTCCCTCTTGTTTTTTTTTTTATCAGCTGTTTGGATGCCTTGTTTTGCTATCAACTTGTGCCTGAAACGCGAATGTGTACCCTCATTGAAACACGGGTTACAAAACGTTTTAGGAAAATAAATTCCATAGAGAAAACTGATTCAAACTTCCTTTCCCACGTTTTCTTATTCTTTTCTTTCTTTTTTTGCAAAGACATTGCATATTTGCGATTGTGGCATGACGGAGCCGATATATTGATTATTGCACAAGTAGAATTCAATCAAATTATATTGTATGATGAATCTTTAGCTCAGCTGAAAAAGGGAATTCTTTAGTTTTGACATATTTTAAATAAAAATGAATTTATTCGGAAATTTTTATTTTGGAAAATCTCTCGCGACCCACGGTTTGCGCATTACAACAGAGATCAGGCCGTATGAAAAGCTTTGAAATATTTTATTGATGGTAGTGCAAAATAGTATTGGGTAGAGGGGGGGTGGTTATAGGCGTAAAAGGGTTGAGAAACACTGGTCTTCGGAACCAATAGGTGCGTCAACATCAAATGAGAGGGGGGGCTATGGCAAGTGATTGAAGGCGCAACCGAGATCTCTGAAAAAAAAAATGGGTGGGGGGTCTAACGGGGACTACCAGCCATTGGGCCCGGAATCGATTTTATTTTTTTACACTTTTTTCACTTACGTTGAAAGGATGTGAAAAGTCCTGTGGGGCAACAAGTGTGTCCAAAGGAGACCATGGGCGAAAAAAATCAAGAAACACCGGTTTAGGGGAGGGGGGTGGGTGAAGTGCCCCGAGACTGATCAGCAGTGCCGCGAAAGTGATAAAAAAATTCAGGAATCACTGCTCTGTAGTGGACCCTGCGGGGGAGGAATAAGAGATTCGGAACTGAAACTTTTCAACCCGGATACCTTGTCCCAAACCACGCACAAACCAGAACTGCTACCGCCATCTATTGGCGGATGGGAAAGATGCAACGACGAGGGGATATCGCCATTCATCTTTGATATGAGAAAAAGAGCTGAAAGCGGGACTGACCCGACCCGTCGGTCTTCATCAAACTGCTGTAAAAAGATGGAAGTCGAAGACAGACATCGGTAGGCGGATCAAAGTCCGTCTGAACATCCGCCATCCTCCCGTAATTTTGTTTTTTATTATTATTCTTCAAACGGAGAGAGAGGGAGTGCATGTGCAATTTAAGGTTTGAGTCAAGGAAGCACTAAATTGGCGGATGATTTTTCCCCCATTGTCTGACACTACTCGCGGAATTACATGACCCTTTTGTTTTTTTTTACGACCCCCGTGGCGCCGAGGTCGGTCGTAATGACACTCTCGTGCAGTAATATCTGTGCGTTGCCCGTTCTATTATTATTACCCGGCTGTTCCGTAACAAAATGACGTGAATTTCGTTTTCAGTGACTGATTTCATATCGAAGGATGCCTTTCAACACTCCTTTACGAATAACTCGATCATTTTTGTCGAACCACAGATATCGTGCACATACACGAGGGCTAATTACTGCCGGAAACTATGGTTCAGTAACGATTCCAAAGTTTCGTTAGTTCTCCCGCCGAAAACGTTTGTAGTGCAATGGAGCAGTGGTTGTCAAAACTTTTTACAATTTTATCCATTGCCCCAGAAAAGGGGCTGGGTTATTCCGACACAAAATAACCCACCAACACCAAACATGGCCCCACTCTGTCCCTTGCGAGATGTAAGCGACAGAATAACCCAGAATTGTCTAAAAAAAGCATCATTTCAAATTACTCAACTGTCACACATCAATACTTCGCAATGCCCCTGACAGAGGTTGGCGACACCCACTTTGACAACCCGTTGCTCGCGAGCACTTGATCACCGTTCCAATTAAACACCTTGTACATATTGCATTGAAGAATTGAAATCATCCTGTGATTTCATGCATTCATACTTCATACTTGCCGTAAGGGTGCTCTTCTTTTGATGATGGGTACAGGCAGTGCTCGCGACTGGAAAAAGGTTGAAGACGTCTGGTGTAGAACTTTCCTGAGGCAACAAAATTCTGCGCTGACATCTCTTGGCGGTCACAAGTGGAAATCCTACTCCTATGCCATGAAAGATTCTGACGTGGGGCTAAACAGGATTGGAACTCGCGAAGACTTCGGAACATCCTTCGGTAGGCAAACGCTAGAGCAATGCTACCGAAATTTCAACCCCCCCCCCCCCAACACTTCTTTGCCATTTTCAAAATTTCTGCCCCTTTCCAGCTCATTTCTGAACTTCTGCCCATATATCATGTCATTTCTAATAAAATATTTCTCATGTAATGACATGACAAAACAACAACAAAAAATTTTCTTACAACCCAAACTGACCAAGTTGAATTTTAGGCAAACTTTTCGTCAGAAAACGCATCATTCAAAACAAGCTTGAAGGAGGCAGTAAATATTTGCACCCCGCTAAATAACCAAGAACAATTTCTTGAGATTTTATTCAAATGGTATAACAGCATTAGGAGTTGTTAGGGTGCACCTGATGAAAAAAATTAAATTGCTCGAAATTGTTTTTTTCTGAAGTAATTTTATACATGATCCCCATTTTCCAACAAGAAAGATGTCTCAACTTCGATTACTGTAGCTGCATCTCCGGCCAATCTGGGTCGCAAAAGACTTTTCTACTAAATAAGAACCCGGGGACCGTATATAAGAAATCAATTTTGTGTGACATCTTGAGGAAATGCATATATGTCGTAGGCGAATTAAAAATCTTTCTTATTGTTAGGAACCTACTCATTTCGCTAGAGTAGCCGAAATATTATCTAGCATTTTTTCTAATTCATTTGGCCACTTTATTAATTTGGAAACGTGTCGCAGGCCACCAGTTACCTGGACATGTGGCTCACGCCACTCTGGAGATGTGCCGCGAGTCACTTGGGTGATTTGAAAGTGCGTCGCAGGCTTCTTCAATGAACTGGAAATGCGCTTTGAGTAACTTGAATGATCTGAAATTATCCCAAGAGCTTTTTAAGTTCTGTATAAAAATGCCGCGGGCCGCTCAAAAGATCGTAAAACAATTTGCAAATGTACTAAGAACCAATTAAATGAACTGGGAATGTGTCACGGGTCACTCAAGTGATTTGGAAATGTGCTTTGGTTGCTTACGCGTTCTGGATATATGACGTTGGGAACTTTAATGATCTGAAAATGTGCCGCGACCCACTGAAGTAATCCAAAAATATGTCACGGGTCACTTAAATGATTTGATAATCTTTCGTGAGCGACTTAAGTGGTTTGGTTGTTTGTCACGGGAGGCATTTGGCATGCAAAAAAGGCCATAGCATGTACAGTCTAGTCTCTATACTAGTGATTCCCACGTTCCAACGTGGATGTTAACGACCCCTTGGGACGATGGGAAGTTCCGGGGGAAAAAATTACTGAAGAAGGGGGCGATGGGACAAAAAAGGTTGGGAAACTATGCTCTAGACCAGCGGTTCTCAACCTTTTTTGACTCGCGGAGCCCTTTTAAGTAAAAAATTCTATGGCGGAGCCCCGTAGGCCAATTTTTTAATTATTCATCAAAGTTAGATTTATTTTTACTATTTAAAAATGTTTATAATTATTATTTTTTTAATTTTACTGTTTATTTTCCTCGAGCGGCAGCGGAGCCCCTGGAGAGTGCACAAGGAGCCTCAAGGGCTCCGCGGAGCACCGGTTGAGAACCGCTGCTCTAGAATAACGATCAATGAATTAGCTACTACACAATGATAAGAGTGGACACCCTGTACAAAACTATATACACAGTAAGTACTTGCACTATAAATATTAAATCGATCTAAGACCTGGAAACAAATGCTGGCGTTGCGTGATGGACAGCGACACACGCACACACTGATACGTCAACTTATAACATAAGAAAAGTAGAGAGAACGAAAACACACCTACCCTCTAATTTTTTCGATACTGCGAACATATTCGAGCAAACAACGCGACCAATTCTTCAGAACCTAGAACGACTTGAATGTGCTAGTACACAATAGGTACACTATAAACATACAACCATGCCGTCCTCTCGCCCTCGTGTAAACACGAGGACCCCATTGTGTACACGACCGACCGTAGTACGCGATGGAAATTACAACACGTACATCATACACACACACGGTGTCAGTGATGGATAAGTGCAGAGCGAGCGCGATATCCATCAAGAGGCACGAAGTCGTCGATCGGACATCGAGGACGGACACGAGAAAATGACAGGTCGCAATCATACGGCGTAGTTTTGTTTATTCAAACGAGACAAGAGGATCCGTCATGATCATTGTCTTTCATTCAATTCGTAAGGACCTTTTTTTATTTCCTTGTGTGTGTGTGTGTTATTGAACCAATCCTAAATTTTGTAAGCATTAAACACAAATAGACCGGCCGAGGATCAAACACGGAGTCTTGAAACTGACCGGCAGGATTTAGTCAGGGGTGGACAGGACCCAACATCGACCGGATGCAGTTTCTGTCTCTAACCGTGGGTTTTTGATCATAGTTATAGCGTAGGATATTGGACACCGTACTTTTGCTGTTTAAGATGTTCCGCCATTTTAGATTAGGTGCTATTCAAGTATTACGTCAGCAGATTATTAGTCATTTTTGTCCTCCCACTACCGTCAGCAAGATTTCGACAGCTCTGCCCCCCACCCCAATCTCCTACCTTATATTGGAATCAGAGACGTACGCAGGAGAGGGCCGTAGGGGACTCGTGACCCCCAAGACGACAAAAAAATAAAATACAATCGAATCATGTTTTAACGAATGCCGTTATAGCAAAAATCTCGTTTTAACCAACATTTTTCTAATCCCACAGGTAAGTTTATATAGGAACAATGCGAAAACCTAGAATTTCTTATAACGAAGTGATTTCTCTGGTGTCTTGGAGTTCGTTATAACAGGATTCGACTGTATAACGTTATATAAAAAGAAAATACCTCCATATGTTGTTATAGTCAATTTATGTTAATTTCAATGCTATTTCAAGGTTAAGAACTCAAAGTTTCTCTTTAAGAGATTCATTGTGCCCCCAAGCCTTTTGTGGCGACGGTGGGGCTCGAACCCGGTTCCCCGCGATGCGAGTCCGTAATTATAACCACCACCACAGCAGTGGAACGGTGTCACTACTACTACTACTACTTAACTTTACATGTACCTCGTTCATATTCCTCTGCGGAACCTCTAACGAATTGGTACATGTTGGAATGTGTGTGTACGTGTAGTGAAATCTGACGAAGTTAGTTTCCACAGAAAACCAACTTCAGCCGACCACCACTGTGGCGACGGTGGGGTTCGAACCCGGGACCTCGCGAGGCGAGTCTGTCACTATAACTACTCGACCACCACAGCGGCTGATCACATAATCATCATTCAAGCACAACCTCCCCCCGCGTCATCAAATCCGAAACTCACTCTCTCGATGCTGACGTAATACTTCAATGGCCTCTTTACGCGATGGCTCTTACCCATTGAGACCTATAGATGGCGCCTTCATTGCCCACCCAACTCCACTGGTTGGAAATTGCCGTATGGCGATATGTGACCGGAGTTGGTGTGCGGTATAGTAGTAATGCGGACTACAGTAAGTGAGATGTCGTTGAATTTGTATTCGAGATACATCCGACAGTTTTCATCCTATCTGTTTCAGTTTAGAGGCCATTAAAGTACTACGTAAGCAGATTTTCAGCCATTTTTTACACCCCCCCCTCCTCCTCCCCCCAGCAAAATTTCGTCAGCAGCTTAGAATATTTCATACCTTCAAAAAGGGGTGGTTGATGACCTAAGCAACCTTCAAACCCCCCTCTCCTCCTTGTCATCAAAAGTCAGCAAATCCGAAATCCCCCCCCCTATGCTGACGTAATACTTTAATGACCCCTTACCACTAATTGGCGAAATGGTTAGACATGAATTTTCAACCTTAACCACGAGCTTTTTCAATCCTTTGTCTGTAGTGGGTATTGGATTTTTTTATTCACGAGGAAATCCCTGGAGATGACAAGACTATTCAGTAGAATCCAAACAAACATGATGTAGATATTTTTATCGCAACATCAAAGAGAAATTTCCCAGCGTTTGACAGATACCGCGGGCGAAAACCCGAAAGGTCTTTCTCGGAAGCATAGGGTTCCGCGTAACTGCAGTTGGAACCATCCTCAAAAGCAGTTGGTTCTCAACCGAGGACCACAGGCGAAAATCAAGTTAAGGAGGAATACATGGCAACCGACTAAGGGGAGCCGCCGCAAGAAAAAATGAAAGAAAATTCAGATGCGAAAAAACAACGCCTTTAAGTGAAATATGGTGAGAAAAAAGTTCGATTACTTTCAGGATCCAGCAGAACTGTTTACAAAACTCGAGCGATCTTAATAAGTGCATGGGCTCATCTGGGCTTGTCCCGGGAGACGTGTCTACATGGAGACTACATGATGAGACCTGGGAATTATTTTCCATAGTAAGTATGTAAGCTGTTACTTCCAATGAAATACGACCCCCCCCCCCCCTCCCAGAACATCACATCGTTTATAAAATTTTTGTTCACTATAAATTTACTGAAAAAAAATTAATTCAATAAGTAGAAAAGGTCCCGCTCCTGGATGAGATTAGGGGCCACGGATGAATAAAAAAAAAGGTTGAGAAACACTGCTCTAGAGCAGTTTCCCCGAACTTTTTGTTCTTATTGGACACCGTAGACTTTTGCTTATTATTGTTCTAATACCCTTTCCTCAGAATATTTAAATTCTCATCGCGTCAGATTTCAAGTCAGCCCATAGTATCTTATAGTAAACATATTCTTGGCAACCTCTTTCTTTTACAAATGAAAGTATCATTCCTGGTCTGGAAAGACTCTGAAAAAGACTCAGCTGATTTCGAACTTGTGAGACGTCCAGTCGTACGCTTTATCGAGGTCACCACTCCTGCGGAAAAACTTGAAACCATTTCCAAGGAAATACCTAAATATTTCACACCACCAACACGCTCCGAAAGGGACAGCCACTATGTATCAGTCAAGACCGAGTTGACTACGTCATACTCCACACATGTAACACAGCATGTGAGATCAATGGGATCGAATAAATAAAAAAAATTCGCGTACCGTTTGTACTCAACCGAAAATAAGAAAAACGAGGATGAAATTACCCCGAATATTGCATAAGATACCTTGGTATGGATACCTTCAATGGGGAAGAAGAGGAGCAATTTATCAGGAATTCACAATTTTTATTTTTATTAAAATAAAATTTAATTTTAGAGACAATTTTTCTTTTCCCCCAACCTACAATAACAAAGTACGATTATGATGCGCAAGAAAGAATTTTTCCCCCTCCCTTTCGCTCAAAAATTTCATTCCGGGATCCAAAGTTTTTGATTAATGGATTCGCCCTTTCCCAACCGGGATCGTTTTACGCATCTCTCAAGCGAGAATATAGATGCCAATGATATCAAACGAGCATGCCGACAACATGATGGAAACTCCGAATATTCAGACAAATTATATATATATCTCGGAATATCTCCCCTTTCCCACCTGTCAACGAACACTGACAAAGTGGAAAGGGGAGATCCTTCAAAGATCATGGCTATATCAATTCCAGATATAGACGACCGAGTGCAAATACATTTACCTGGAGGTTGAATTTCTACTGTCATTATACAAATTAATAGACGATATCGCGAATTTTCTGCGAAATCTTTTAATGACCCAGGACAATCAGTTCACAGAGGCACCGACGTAAAAAAAACATTGAGGAGCCTGAAAATTGCTAGTTGTTTCGTATATTGCGTTGCATTGTATAATCATTAATTATTGGGGGGGAGGGGACTCAGCCCCCAGGTTTCGGCACCTATGGTCAGTCATAGTATATGGAAGTGAAACAGCAGCCAGGCAGCCAAGTACTTTTGATATTGGCTAGAGCCTTTACTTTAACCACCGTTTACAACACCGGTGTTATCGCAACAGAAGCAATTTGATACCATTTACCTTGACAAAGCCGTATAGCTAAAAATTATATCGATTTATAGATATGTCTTCGATTTAAAAATATGAGTCTAGCACCTTATTTACTCACTGTTCAGCCAGAGGTCCCTCCGCTAGGGTTTTTGACAAACACCCGCCCCCCTTCCCATCTCAAGCCGTAGCTTTCAGCAAACCCCCTACATTTATCCTCAAGTGAATTGTACAGGATGATTCAAAACTCAATGTACAAACTTTTCAGGGAAGTAGAGAACATCGTTAGGAATCATAATCACATGGCAAAGCGTGATCGGAAAATTGCAGGGATAGTGCAGGGGCGTACGCAGGATCGACCTTCGGAGGGGGGCAAACCTGGTTAAGGAAGGGGTGGGGCGCAAAAAATTTCTTCCAAAGTATTTTCAGAAACTAACCTTCAAACAGCTTTGAAATTAACAGGAACTGATTAAGACAGCACATAAAAGTGTTTTATTTTGACATTTAAATTATTTTACGAAATTATTTAAACATATTTTTAATTTTCGATCGTCTTGGGGGCACGGACTCCCTGTGCCCTACCTGCGAACGCCTCTGACTTACTGTAATTCAAAACAATCTTTGATTTTAAAAAAATATATGTAGACTTCCCTGAAAATAACTGAAAATAAACAGCAAATCCAAATCGGAGGTCACGTAAAATTATAATGGAAATCAAATACACGCAAAAAACATCCGCAGTGTGGACTAAAACGAATTACATTAAAGCAATGATGCTGCCATGTGCAAACACATCCCCCTGCTTTATTCATAACACTATCTTTTATTCTCGCGCGGAGCCCAGCGGGTAAATTCTTCGAGGAAAAAAAAAATAAAGTTACGAAGAAAAAAAATAAATATCCAAAGATACAAGACAGCTCATACCACGGTAACATTTGTTCAACGAAAAAATTCCTGACACAAGATAAGTTAGTTGCCAGAATATGGTACGGGGGAGGAGGCGGGGTATGAGGGAACCTGTCGATTGATTAATACGAAAAAATTGAATAATGAAAAATAAATTTGCGGAGGAAAAGAGAGGGAAAGAGGAAAAAGCTTCACAAACGAATAATAATATCTAAATATAATATACATAGAGAAGGCCAACCCCCCCCCCCTCTTTTTTTTGAAATTCTATCTTGATAAACGACTAGAAAAAATGCGCGTCCAGGAAGGGAAGTTTAATAGATATCGTCAATGATGATACCCTTCTTCTTCAATATATAAGTCTTCCGACCCCCCCCCCCCCATTCCAAGCACAACCTATAATAAATAGGCCCAGGGGGGTGAAAGAGAGCTCAAGCAATTTTATTCAGATATTTGGAAATGCCTGCCATCATTTTTCAAATCTTGAACTTCCTTTAAAAAAAAAAAAAAACTTCGAACATTATAAGAAATTCTCTTCTCGGTTATGTGGGAGATAGGGTGGATGGCGGGAAAAAAAAATTCTTAAAATTCTTTGGATACTGGATAACATCTAAAGCGGAGGTGTATGTGCGTAGTACATGCTGCTTCTGCTTTGTTATGGGTGGGCCATTAATAATATCGATGATTCAATTTTTTTGTGCCGAATTCTAAAAAATTAAATAAAAAATTTTATAAACTTTTTTTCCATATAAAATTTCATTCTGCAGGTTCAAAAAGAGATCAGATACAAAGTGATTGATAGATTTATTGATCGGATCAAAAGACCTTTCTTTTTTTAATTTTAAAGGTTCAGTATAAAAGAGAAATAAATTCTTAAAGTCTCAATAAGTGCCTGAAAGTTGTGATTCTCTCATCACCCCAGATAAGCGATAACGTATTTTTGGAACACGTAAAATAAATCTAATGATATAGTAAATATTTCCCAGTTTAGTTACATTTGTAAGCGCTACTATTCAGAGCAGTGTTTCTTAACCTTTCTTTGCCCGTGGCCCCCTTTGAACCATATTTTTTTTCTCGTGGCTCTCCTGTCTTACCCAGAGTTTTCGATCCTCATCTACAAGCAAAATCCTTTATACGTATTGAATTGATTTTTCAAGTGAATTTATACTGAACGAAAATTTTGCAAATAATATTGGCCTCCGGACCACTGGCCTAGAATTTATTGATCTCCCCGCTAGTCCGAGTTCTATCAGGCCCGTCTCAACATCATGCCCCCCCCCCCCAAGCAAAGTGATGCTATGGTAGTCCCATACTTAGCTGGAAATAAAAAGCCTATATATTTCCCACTAATTTTCAGAATTTATTTTACTATACAAAATGTAAGGTGGGGTCACTTATAGACATGAGACTCCCGGGCATGACCCCTCACAAGAGTGGGACTGACATGGTTTTCATCTTTTTTTTTGTTTTTCACACTATAAGTTTAATATAGAGGAGGGGCCTGCGAAAAACTCCATCCTAGGGAACCGGCTGCAAAATGTAGGCGGCGAGGCCCGGGTGGGTCCATGCCCTAAGACGGCCCTGGTTTTATGGGTGGTTTTGTTGGATTCTGTAAGTGTATAGTCACTAATATGTATAGCATTAAATATAAAAGCTTTATTTCTTCACACCCTAATTTTTCTTTTCATCTCTCCAAACCACTTGTCATGGCCCCTTTCTCCATTTTCTTCCGTGACCCCCTTGAAGTATCCCAGTACCAATTCAGAACCACTGATTTAGAGGATATGATAAGAGCTAAACCGACATACAAGGAAACTAACACCATATAGTTGAGAGAACAGTTTTTCAACCTGTAGTCCGTGAGTACTTTGTAAGGGGTCCCGGGATCATTTTCATTTACTGGTATTGCATGAATGACACATTTAGTGCTGTGAAATTATAATTTACTTCAATTTCTTTTTATATGATATGCAAGTTATAAAAAACAGTACATTTTGGAATTTATGGGGTAGCAGCTCGAAATTGGTCTTCACTACAGGGGGTCCGTAATGCATCGAGCTTTACTACAGACGTCCGCGCAGTGGCGCATTTTCGGGGACGGCTTACCGGGCTATAGCCCAGGGTGGTAAGTTTACAGGGGTGGCAAATTTGAGGAATGAGTGACAGAGAAAATTAGTAAAATATGAAAGGGGGGCGGCAAAATTTGTATAACTCGAAATAAATCCGCCTCTGCCGAGCAAGTGCTGCCTTGACACATGGGCCTACCAGGGCTCGGCCCGGAGCTTCAACAGCAGGGGAAGGGGGTCCTCATAAAAATGAGATCCGGTGAAAACTTTCTAGAGTAAGCATGTAAATTGATGCGGACAAACATTTCTATCCAGGTAGGGCCTCAAAAATATCAAAAAGGTGCCCTTGATGAGCTTAAGACAGCCCCCTGCTGCCGAGACAGTAAAGGCAGCAAAGGATCAAAAAGTGGCCAAAAGAGCGATTTAGAGAAATTGCAAGCACGTACTTGCAGGAGTGGGAGGAGGCCGAGTTGGTATCCAAGTTGTATATCAAGTTGTTGTCACCACAGGGTGGTGAATTCGAGGAAAGAGTAGTCAAGAAAATTAGTCTAGAATGGGAGAAGAGCGGCAAAATTTGTGTAGCCCAGAGGTAGCAAAACCATAAATGCGCTTCTGGGTCTGTGGCATTAGAAAGGTTGGGAAAAACCCTCTTTTGGTCACTCCCATGCTCACACACTGTCTAAGTCAGTCTTTTAGTCATTCACACACTGTTTTGGTCACTCACATGATTGCACACTGTTTTGGTCACTCACATGATTGCACACTGTCTAAGTCAGTCTTTTAGTCATTCACACACTGTTTTGGTCACTCACATGATTGCACACTGTTTTTGCCATTCACATAAATGCACACTACTTTGGTCATAGAGCTACTGCTCTCTTCCCTGTCCCAGCTTTCTTCATCACCAGGAGCGGTCTTAGGGCAGTGCGACCGGTGCAATTGCACCGGACGCCAAATGAGAAGAGGCGCCGAATCACGTTAAATATGCATTACTAGAAAAATATCTTTAAGATACATATTAAAAAAAATAACTATACAGTGGAACTTCGGTTAGCGAACTTAATTCGTTCCGCGAATGTGCTCGTTATTCAAATCAAACTCACCATAGGAAATAATGAAAAATCGGATAATTCGTTCCACAATTATTCATTCACATAAAAATGAGTAATAAGAACGACATTTAATCAATAATACAATGCAATAATAATAATATAATACAATAAAATATACATAATGTAATAACGCCATAAACAAACATGCGATACGATAATGTATACAAATCAACTTATTCTAAACAACGAGATAGAAGAGGACTATCTCATGTTATAAGACGATTTACGGACTCGTGTTTTTAGGTTCTTATTCTTTTTGTGTGATTTTAAAAAGAATGTATACAATGAGACACTTGCTTTTTGCCTCCTTTTCCTCCTATTAGGATTTCTCGGAGATGGGAAATTGCATTGCCGTTGGACAGATTTATTGCTTGCTTTACTGTGTTTCTATTTCATTGGTACTTTTCTACAGAATTTTGCACAGATTCCCACATTTCACACATCGCTCTAATCACATTTCAAAAGTGAGGGGCTTCTCACGTTTCTCTCCCTCAGAAAAAAATACCCTCAATATAAGCTCTTGCTGTTGCATGCAATGGAAGTCCATCAGTTCGTCTATGGTCAACTCCTGGCCAAGCAGAATTTATATAAAAAACAAGCGCACATACGCGCGATTACAATGAGACATCTAGTTTCGTATAGCAGTCACACAATTTTTCCAGTGAGGCACGCTGACCGGACACTGTAGGGGAGAATATTACCTACAATTATACAGTACGTGTGTGCACGAAAGCGAAAAATCATCAGCTTAGTTGTGAAAACGTGACAATAAATAAACAAAGCGCAAAATTTTTGCTCGTAATGCGAATCATCGCTCGTTAATCGGATCAATTTTTTTTTTCAAATTTTTTGCTCGTTATGCGAATTACACGCTAATAGAAGTTCCATGATTTTGTGATTAAATTTTTAATGTAATTATGACTAATGCAACCTTTCTCAGAAAAAAATTTGTAGATAAGATGCAGTAGTTACAAATCCACACTAAAGCCGCTTCGAAGTTATAACTCGCCATGCAGGTTTGATCCACTAAGAAACTCATATACAAACACAGGGCCACAACAGGCAGGGCCGCAACTAGGGGGAAGCAAGCGGATCTCGTGACCCGGGCGCTGGACCAGAGGGGGCGCAAATTTCATTTTGAAACCTCTCCTTCAACATTACAAGCGGGCGTAAAAATGCGCGCTTGCCCCGGGTGACCAAGCATCTAGTTGCGGCCCTGACAACAGGCAAAATGCTCAACGAGATGGCTGAGAAAAAGATGGCCATAACAAGTATGGATGTCATATATTACTAGAATACAACAACCCAATTAAAAATGCAATCACAAAAACTATAAACAATATATATATGATAAAATATTATACAATGCCCATAAAAAATATTTGTGGTTGTCTTATATATTCTAACTATGGATAGCTTCTCGATTTAACCCAACGTGTTTATCGTATTTTTTTTTAAACGTGTCAATTGTGTTAGAATTTACTACCCCGGGGTCAAGCTATTCCATTTATTAACAACACTATTAGAGTGAAAAATTCCCTGCGATACACCATAACCTAGAATTGTCCCTTACCAATCGATCCGAAGTTGTTTTTTATTTCAACGCAATTTTTTCAAAACGTATAATCAACGGACTATACGCAGCAGAATAGGGTAGGATAATTGGGACTTCCATGGAAATATGGAAATAAAGTAGTGTACCTCACATATCCAAAACAAACAGCGGCAAATCCATTTCGAATAAGAGAAATTTCGGATATGTCGTATATGTTCGTATATTTGAAATGAGGTTTTTTGAAGCTGAAGAAATATGGCATTAAATGTATGTTACGGTAAATGCGTTGAATCGGTAAAGCATATCGGTAATGCATAATCACCAATCATCTCGGTAAGTTCGATAAATTTCGCAACATTTATCACTTTTACCGGCGATTATGCATAATCCGTTTAGACCCTGTATGCACAAACGAGCGGGTTGCTTCTTTTCGCTTTAGATATTATTTTTTTAACCTCAAGGATGTTCAGCCAAACTTCAAGAATTGTGCGTTATCGTTGAAATTAAAGCCGAAGTCCCTGAGGTTAAAAAAAATCTACAGAGGGAAAAAACAACCCCTTCCCAGTGCCGTCTTAACGCATGGGCGGCCCGGAAGCCTCAAGAGTACGGGGGGGGGGGGCCTCACAAAAATTAGATCTAGTTAGAATTTACTAGGTAGGGCCTCAGAAAAACCACTTGGCCCGGGGCCCCATGATGCTCTTAAGACAGTTCTGCTCCTTCCCCAGGGCCGTAGCGTGCTTTCTCCGGAGCAGTCTTTCTTGGAGTCTCCTTGAAATAGTTATGCTCAGAAAAAAGAGGAGTTACAAGCGCCCCCCCCCCAATTCGGCTCGGAGCACCGTCCAAGTTGCCTCAGAATAGTTAGGGGGTGTGCCCAAGTTGCAGGACCCGGTGCTTTATCTGGTGTTTACTTGCCCTTCTGTTTCTCAGTACTGGGTTTAAAAGGGATAATTTCAAATGAAGTTCATGAGTTTTATAAATATGAAAGAAATCATACGGAAATATCACTTTAATTTAACCACTTTTATTAGCAGCTTTTGCCCGTATATAATGCATGCACTACACGAATTTTATCATAAAATTCAATTAAAATAAGTTTGAAGATGGATCCTTTGTGATGAGTACCCTGCATAAATGTGTGACGTTTTGCTTTTTAATGTTTTTAAATCTCTTAATTAAATCAAACAAGTTGGGTTTATATTCTTGTTTACAAGTTGAATAGCAGTAATCCTATTCTAGGAAGAAAGCTTTTCCGACTTCTTCGTCCCTTGATATCCAACCAAGAGGTATGGGGTGGGGGGTGATGGAACGATCACCACACCAAGAGCCTGATAATATGGTACAATAAATCTGTCCCGTATTTCACGGGACAGTAATGACGCAAAAATTGCCTCCTCCGACACGATTCGCGAATGGGGGGGGGGCTTTTTGCACCGGTAAAACCGGCCCTATTCATCACGTTATGAATTAACTGTTCTATATACCGTGTCCATTCAAACATTTTTTTCTTTCTCTTTGCATTTTCTTTCAAATATTGTGAAATATGTAATTAAATTGTAAACTCTAATTTGTGTAGTATTGTCGTAACTGACTGAGGAAAAATAAATTACGTTATATCACTCACATACTTGCACACGTTCTAGGTCACTTGTTTTGTTGTTCAATGCCAAGGTTCTTTGCTTTATAGGTCACTCTTTTGATCATGTACATTTTTACTGATGCTCTAGATTATTCTTTTGGTCATTCACAAAATAAGAATGTTCAACTTGGAGCTATATCAGAGCCATGATGGCCAAAAAAAAAAAAATTACCAGGAGGTGTGGAGGAGTAGGGCAGTGGCGTAGCCGGGGGGGGGGAGCAGAGGGAGCAATTGCTCCCCCAATCGAAATTTTGCCTACATTGGCGCCTATTTTTTTAAATGACAACTTGAAAAATATTGACTTTTTCATTTTCTACCTTCATTAACTAAAATTATGGATGAGTAAGGGGAAAAAAATCTACATTTATGCCTGTTGCAGTTTCACAGTGATTGGGTTTGTACTAACCCAATCACTGAGAAGAAGGAAAAAAAGAAAGTGGAGGTTTTCATTACCATTTTTGACAATTGCTCTCAAGCTCTTCATCTGGAAGCATGTTCAGATCAGCCTCTGTCCCCCACCTTTATTAAAGGACAGAATCTTGCCTGCTTCTAGCTCTAACTTTTTTCTTTTGCCATTAGTGGTTCTTGGTAGAGCTCCTAGAAATACCTTTCATAGGTATGAGGATATGGCGTTCACGAAATGCTCATTCTGTTCTGAAGGGCCACCAAGAGCATTGACTAAGGCGCCTTTTGAAGAAATTAGGCACGGGAACTTATTGTGGACAGACCACTGAACCTATGAAGTAATGACTAGGATTCAAGCTGCAAGAAGTAACGCCTTTTCTTTGGGCGCCTTAGGTAGAGCTTCAGCTCCTAGAAATACCACTTTATGTATGGGGGATTTAGCTAGATTCTCATAACGCCTAGAAATGCCACGTTATCTGCAGGTGCCTTGGTAATAGCTACTAGTTTGTATATAGAGCAGTGTCAAAGACTAAGAAAAGGAGGAAAGCAGCTATGAGCTTTTGAGCCCTAAAAAACCCAAGATAAAACACAAAAGGGGTTCTGAAGAGTTTTTCCTTAAAGATGGGTAAATAAAAACCTATAATTTTGGGTCAACAGCGCTATGATATGTAGAGAATGGGGGAGGAAATTAATCTTCTATATTTGTACGGCAATATATTGTACTATATTATATGGTGATAGTGCGCAGTTTTATATTAAAATGTGACTTTCAGAAGCATTGTCTTTTTCCATGGAATAGTTTCTCTTTCCTATGAATCAGTTTGCTTCATTATGCATTTACAGTAGTGTGCCGAATCGGAGAAATTATTTCCTGGAAAAAGTTATGGGGGGCCGACTTCATCATTTATCCGTGACTTCCCAGAATATGCTGACGCAGGGGGTTCTCGAACTTTTTCCACACGAGGTGTCCCTTTCCCCTATTCGATACTTATCCGCAAGCTCCGCCTGCTCCCTAAAGCTGTTCAACAAAAAATATTTTCGAAAAACCTTTGTCAGGATCACTGCTCCGTGGCGCTCCTGACGAGGTTGGAGACGTACCAGGATGTCGCGGTGTACAGTTTGAGAACCTCCTGGTCTAATGTAAAAAGAAAACCCACTGCAAAGAACTGAATAAGCACACATCAATACACCAATGCGTTGAGATGTCCCTCAAAAATGGGTGGTGATGAGCCACAAGAACACACACACTTTGAGAATCCGTTGAATATTTCCGATATTAAAATAAAAATGTGCTATATATATATACCCATCGCTTTTTAAAGCAGAATTCCGGGCGTTATTTGTTTATTTCCTACAACAACACATTGGTGGTCTACGCAGGGCCGTCTTACGAGCATCAAAGGGACTTTTCTAAGGCCCCCTACCTGTTCAGAAATGTCTGCCTAACACTCTAGTTCACTCTCGAAGATTTTAACTGGATCTCATCTTCATGAAGTCCCTTTTGCACTTGAGGCACCTGGACCGGGCCTGGAATTGTCCATGCATTACGAGGAAAGTTTAAAAGTAACTGATGGTATATATACGTAGCCTATACTATTTCAGAAAAACAAAGTGTCCACGAAACATTAAATCTACTCTTGAAAGATTATCTAGTGTTTTTCAGTTAGCACTTATCCGAGGGCTTACAATACTTTCTAATATGAACTATGGTGTCGTGAGGTTTGTCAGCACTTACCCGAATGCCCTCTGGTCAAATTACGAGGGGAAAAATCCAAGAACTTATTAGTCCAGAGGGTTTTCAAACTGTGCGCCACCAATCTTTGTCGGGGCACCGCGGAGCATCCCGAAGGTTTTTCAAAGAGATTCTTTAAACAATGATTCGAGATAAATCTACCAAACTGGAGAAATGTAATGGTATATATGGCTGTAGGCTTCAATTGATGGCAACACAGAAAGCAAAAAGAGATGAACACACAGATTGCAGTGGTCGCACATAACAGGCAAAATAATCAAAAGGATTTCTGCTAGCGAATATAGATGGATGGCATAACTTCTTGAGTACATAACATGCAGTTTTCCAAAACAAACATCACATTAGATACACAACACATTCCGACAAGTGACAATTCAAAATGCATGTGTGGTTTGGTGGCGGGGGTCATACAAAAGCTAAACCTTTTAAAGTTCACATGAATGGTGACGACCAGGCCAAGTACAAATAAAAGTTAAATTAAATAATGCAAATATTCATGAGAAATTCTTCTGCGACATTGTGTTGTGATCTGCAATTTAACTTCGATCAATTACTTAGCATTCAAAAAATTATCAAACACATAATTAGACAATTGACTGGGATCAACAATTAAAAACAATTATATATTTCACATTAATTTAAGAAAAATTCATATGCCACACACCCACACAAAACTAATGCATTTATACAACTTATTAAATTTTATTAATCGTACTTGATCACTGAGTCCATGGTGACTATCAACTTCTGCTCTGATTCAAACTCTTGTCTCATTTCTAGAAAACTACATGTATAATTTTTGGTCTTATCCTTAGGAGCTCTCCTCTGACTTTCCCTCTTTTTGAAGGATTATTGCAGGAGATAGTTGCAGACTCCTCATGCACTTTGGTTCATATTATTTTGCAAATATATCATCCTAATAACAGTATCCAATATAGTATTGTTTCCCTGAAAATAAGCCTTAGCATGATTTTTCAGCATGCTTTTGATATAAGCCCTACTCTGAAAATAAGCCTTATTTAAAATCACCAGCCAGACTGACACATTTTTGCATCCGCTGAATTTCTACAAATTTACATTCCAGCATTCCTACTATAATTTTTACATCCTACATTCAATTAACTCTTTAAGCGGCACAGCAGAAATATCTGGACAACCCCCCCCCCCCACCTCAAAATGCCATATATTTTTTAATAAAGCAGGCTTTCTTCCAGCTTTCAACAGCTGCAAACTAAAGGGTGTAGGGAAAAGTACTCCACACACACACACAAAAGAAATCAACTTTTCAAAATATCTGGGCTTGTCAATGTTGAAATAAGAGATTTTTAAGGAAGCAAGTTATCTCACCAATGCCCGCCCCTTAAAAGATTAAAATAATTACATTAATATATAAATTTTATTACTTTATTACCATCTGTTAATTAAATTTACTTAAAATAAATGACAATATTAATCAAATAACTGTAAGTACTCAAATGGGTGCCTTAGTAGATTCAACAACTTAACTTTAACTTATAAGTACAATGAATTACAATCATGAACTATATGAACAGCTCGTTATCCTTCCTAAGCTCTTCCTTCCAGAACATCAACCAATGATGATGACCCCCAATTTCGGGATCAACAGATCAAAGCACACAAGATCATTGTTTGGCTAGAGATTCAAAAACTACACACAGTCAATGTAAATAATTATGTTATTGAAATGAGGGCTTGAAAAAATTTGTATAGTTACCTTCAATGATGTAAAACAAGATCTTGCTCTAACATGGATGAAATTTTTAATTTTTTTATGGGATATATTAGAGGTGTTTTTGTGGTACCAATAATGGGAAAAAAATTACTTTACCCTATCACGTAAGGGTTTTTCACGATTGTCTGTGTATTTATGAATCATCATAAATCTTCCTAAATTAAGTTACACACACAAATACAACGCCACAACAGGCAAAATACCCAACAAGGTGGCTGAGAAAAAGATGCCTATAACAAATATTGATGTCATATATTTCAAAAATACAGCAACCCAATTAAATGCAACCAAATAAATGATTAATAAGATAAAAATAAAAGAATACGTTCTTCAGACAAAATAAATTTCCTTTAGTTCAAATTCCAGCCTACTTACTTACTTCAACACGCATACACAGTCAGATTCGTATATAGCAAACATGGATATTACAAGTTTTCACAAACGGAAAAATTTTCCAATGTCCGGTAATTTTGTAATTGCTGTACCATGTTATTTTGGTTGGTTATAACTAACATAGACTTCAGCAAAGTTTGATTACATCAAATTTTCAACCACGTTCTCACAAATTTCTTTATTCTTATCTAAATCTTATCTGTAAATTCACTTTTTTGTAAAATGTATAACAAGATTTCACAAACCCCCACCCCAATTGTTTCCCTCAAAGAAATTCCAGTAGAGCATTTTTGAATACTGTAAAATCCTGTTTGCTTCGCATTTTGCTACTTTATCTTTAGTTTTTCTCTTGTAAACCTTATTTTGCTTGAAGAAAACATTATTACAAATGCAAAGTATCTAGCTTATTTATCCTGAAGAATATAACTTCCAAAACACCTTTAGTGCACATTTGCCGATCTCTAGTTAGATTTGGACATTGGTTATGATGGTGTTAGTGCAAATTAATTTTGAGAAGATCCAAATGTCCATTACTTCAAAAATTGAAGCTATAAAGTTGGTTGAAATTCAGAAATGGAAATAAAAAAGTGGGGTATGACGGAAATTCAGGATTTCTTAAAGTTCATCCATGATTTTTAAGAATAAAAAAGAATAGAAGAGAACATTTTCAGATAGTGAAAAATGAACATCTGCAAGAGGATATTAAGAAGAGCAGCTCATGCTGATGTGAAAGCGGCTCTTTTCAAATGACTCAGAGGAGTGGGGCAAAAAAATGTTCCATTAACCAAATCCTTAGTTTAAAAAAGCACCACATTTCTCAAATGCAGCATTAAGCAAAAAGATTTCAACACAAAATATTTAGCATCAGTTCACATTGAAATCAAGAAAAAACACAATTGACAAATATTTTTATATAAATTAATGTTGTTTAATATTAACGTGATCTGCATGTATTCCCAAGAGATGGTGTGATCTGTCCAGAGAATTTGTTAATAAACATCCATGTCCAAACCAAAATTCGAACCCAGATCTGCACAGTCAGAGGCTAGCTCCCTAAATATTCAACTGCCAGGTGGCTTAGACATATTTAATTATTTTGTAGACAATCAATTACATAAGATTTTAATTACATTTTTAACCTTTTTTTAATGTATATTACTTCAATCTATATTTATTTTAGGAATGCTCAGATTATTGAAGAATGATTAATGTGAATGTAAATTCTGTCCCAATTTGCTTAAACACATCATTTTTCAAGTCAGTACAGATAACAGCAAAGCTTGCATATGACGAATAGGTTCTCTATTTTTCTGAATTCATTATAAGCAGGTTTGACCATATGCAGTAAAACTCATTTTAACCAACACCCCTCAGACGCAGTAACCTCTTTTTTATGGCCAAACAATAATTTCCCCTTGTATAATAAATGTATGCATTTCAAACCCTGTGACTAACAGCCATCCCCCCTTTTATGGACGAATTGTTTTTGTCTCATAGGAACATACTGTATAAAAGTTGGAACGCATCATAATAAATGCATGCATAAATTTTCAATAGAATGTTTTTCATTTGTTTGATGCTGAATGACCCTTTGGTTGTACATCTAGTGAATCGAGAAACCTTGCACCATATGTAATACTGAATCACTAAAAGTCATTCACTTTAAAGACAGGTAGAATCCTCATGAATGACAGCACTTCCCTACAAGAGAAATGTTAATCCATATAGTTAATTCAGGCTCAACGACCTTCCATGTTACATAAACACAGATTTTTTTTGGTTCCTATTGTTCCTATTTCTTGCTTGTAGTTCAACTGTTCATTGTTTGTTAGTTTATTCATCTATGCTGAATTAAATTTGAGAGATTAGGTGAAAAAAATAGATATGTGAATGAAAATATGCAGTCTTAATGATTACTAAGATTTGTTTTAATTAATAAGCGGACAGTTAATTTTAATCAAAAAATCTGATTTAAATAAAAAATGGATTTTTAATCATTATTTTCTCATACCCTGATTCAGCTGTCAGATAAGCATTATTTATTTTCTTTATAAAAATTAATGTAGCAAGCAGAAGAATTCTGTTTGAATACCCCTTGCACAAATGTAACAATTCTAATTTTTATAAGACAATTTTCTCCAATTATGGTTTTGATGGCATTGTCAATTTTACCAAAAGGCACATTAGTGATCTCTGAGTTGGAGTGGAGCATTTCATTCACATTTGTCATCATCGAATCTAACAGATTCTGTCATTTTTACTTTTTACCAATGTTGTGCCTTTAATTTGCAAGCTCATTTTCAGATTTAAAATCATTAGAATCGAATTTCTGGTCAAATTTCGCAGGTTACAATTTCTAAAATCAACTTGTCAATCAATTGTGTTTTGCAAAATCACATAAAGCGAGGAACATCTGTATACATGCATCCCACTGAATTTTTTCTCAAAATTGTTATAAAACAATAAATAAATAACAATGTGCAAAAAAAAAGAAGATTTAGTGTATTCATAAATTTCCAAAGCAATCAAAGATATACAGTATATTACCTTCCCAGCTATGACGATTGGTACATTAGCCATCTGCATACTCCAGAGAGCATAAATTGGCACAATACCACTAAAAAGAAGGTAACTGGCAACAGCATATAATGAGAGGAATGAACATGCTTTGCTCAGCTGGCCACTGTACACGAGGACCATAAAACCAATGATTGCTGTCTCGACGAGTAAAAACAATGATTCACCCCATGAGCTGTAAAAAATAAATTTATTCAAATTAATGAATGCAAATGGTTTTAAATTTGCTGACATAAAATATCATTTTGAATTATTCAATGGGACACACTAAAGTGAAGGATATGTTATCATATGCATCCAGCTGAATTTTTTACCAAGTGGCTTCAAGGCATGCCCCACCAGTCATTTTGAAAATTAACTAATTATATAGCTCAACTAGAGGAAATACCCAGCATTGCCTGATGCAGAAAAAATATATATATACCAATTTTTTTAGTAGAAAAAGTCTATGTTAGTTTCTCTCAATTTTTCTATTCTATCATTCCCTTCTTCTTCAGAAATTATTTCCCTCATCACCCCCAAATTGAGACAACCCATAGTATCCTATATTATACCTGTAGCTTCTTCCACTCACTTGGGCCATTCCATCGCTTAACAGGTGATATCCCCCTACTCTTTTGAAAATGAGATGCGTAAATATTTGATGAACGTCTATTACAGCCAGGTTTTTTTTAAAATCATATGCCATAGTGTACTACTACTACTACTATTTAACTAAACATGCACCTCATACACATTCCTCCACAGAATTTCTAACAAATTGGTACATACCGGAATGTGTGTGTGTACGTGTTGTAAACCTAACATGAAGTTTGTTTTTTGTGCAACCTGTTATGTGCAATGCTACTATGTGCCATCAATTTTTCTAACCGTGAATGAAGTGTAATGATTGATTAATTGCACTGCTGTAGGACTGTTGCTCTCTGCAGCAAGCAAGACTTTTTAATGGGGAGATCAGCTTACATTTACGCCTCAAAGTTGGGAATCACAGAAAACCAACTTCAACTGACCACCGCTGTGGTAATGGTGGGGTTCAAACCCGAATTCTCGCTATGCCAGTCCATCACTATGACCACTCGACAACCACAGCAGCTGTAATATTAATACTACTGAACCATATACATGCACCACATAAATATTCCTCTGGGGAATTTCTAACACTTTAGTTCATGTCAGAATGTGTTGTTAGCATGTGTGTGTGTACATGCACAGAACCTTTAGATATTTATCTTGTTCAAGTTGTGTTTGTTTGTAGTGTGCTGCCCTCTGCCTTCCAATACTGGAAGTGAAAAGAGGCAGATACCTGAATTTTTGTGTTAGGTGATTATCGTGTTTGAGGTCTGCCTTTCTCTGTGGAGAGCATTATACTGTTTATGATGGCAAAAAATCTGAGAAAATCCCAGAAAACCAGGTTCAGTCAACAGCCACTATACCACCTCAGGGGTTTGAACCTGGATCCTTGCAATGCAAGTTCAACACGATAACCACATGACCACACAGCAGCTGCCACAGACAGTGTACTGCTATCAGAGTTAGAGTAGGAAAAATTAATGATACTTTTTCAGGCTGGTACGATCAATCAGGTCGGTTTATCGATCAATTTTTAATCACAATTAAACATTTTAGTTGAGTTAATTAACTCCATTAATCCAATTAAAATTTTTAAAAGTTTATAATTTAACTTGATTTATTTGATGAAACCGATTAGATGTCTTGAATCATGTTCCTATACATAATATTTCAGATATGTAAGTGACCCAGTGACCAAATAAAATTCAGTAAAACCTCTCTTTTGCAGTCACTGACAGGGAAAAAAATATTGTTTGTAAAAGAGAGGTGACCGTTAATCAGCGGTTTGAAATGCATAATTTTATTATACAAGGGAAAATTATAATTTTGCCATAAAAGAGGGGTGACTAGGACTGTCTGTGATAAAAGGGGGTTTTACTGCATTTTATTGAATAAATTCCAGGATTTGACAAATACGTTGAACATAAATTGCTTCAAGCAGGAAGCATAATTTCTAAATCTACTCCTGAATTTGTTTACACCTATTGAACAAGTGCACACATGAAATGAATAAAACATATTTTTATAGCATCAATTAATATTACACATTTATAAATACCATGTTTGTTATAAATGGTTAGCGTTTGAAAATTTGTGATTAAAATCTTATTAATCTATTGTAATTTTTGATTAATCAATCAATCAATCAATTTTAATCAATTCCCAGACCTAGTAATTTTCAAATAGCAACTAGTTACTTTTATTTCAAATGACTGTTTGCAAGGATGATGTTACTAAATAAGGTAATAAGACTCCAAATTAATTCATGCAAAATCTAAATTATTGCCAGGGCGTGGTAGCCCGGTCGATAAGATGCTCGCCTAAAGTACCAAAGGATGTTTAGAGGTGTCGCAAGTTTGATACCCAGTTCATCCTTGTCAGAAAACTTTCCTGACACAGGGGTACAACAACAAAAAAATGGCGACTTGACCACAGCAAAAAATTGCTACCGCAGGGAGTCCCCCGTCAAGGGGCTAGCACACCAACCTCTCAATGAGTATAAAAAACAAGTCTGCCGCTCAGAATCGGCAATAAATTGTAGGTCCCAGTCTAATTAGCCCTCGTGTGCAAAAAATGACTGTGGTGCGACAAAAATGATCAATGATGTTAAATTATTGCCAAACAGCTAGACAAGCCTTAGCTGAAATTCAAACCAGGGAATGTGCTGAATTCAAGGTAGGTGCTCCATCTTAAAATGGCTGCCCAGAAACCAGTCTGCCTTTGTATAAACCATGGCCTACACATCCTGCAGCAGGGTCTCTGGGCTGGGATCTTTTTCAGGCCCCTCACACCAGACATTACACTGGCCTCTCTATAGTGAATTTATACTAAAAAAAAATATGATGAGAATCTCATCCCAAGTCCTGTCAGCCTCCACCCTTGTAGGAGCCATTGTAAAAACTACTTTTCTTGCACATTCCACAGACTGAATCAATATCTTTGTGTTACATCTCTCACACACCAAAATATCCATTCCAGTATGAGCATGAGTTTCAAGCACTCAAAATCAGTATATTAGCAACATAAAACCTGTTTATCTCCTAAAAAAATGTGTGTCAAGCTCATAACTGACGAAGATGTTAAACTTCTCAGAAATATATTGAAGTGGAATTTTCATTATTTTTCAAAATGCATGCCCTCTGTGGTTATGATTCAAGCTATCTCATAGAAAGAATTAAAATATCTCAAGCAAATATTCTATTATAAAAAGGGGGAAGAATTGCTACAAAGTTTACCTGAATGGATATCCTTTAGCATAGCTGTAACTTGCAGACGATGTTACCCCAATGAGTTCCAATAAAATGGACATAAAACTCATACCAATCGCACTTTTGGCATTGTGAAGCTTTACAATCTGTGGAACTTTCACTGAAAGGCAATGTAAAATATATATATATAAATAAAAGGATTGGAATTGGCTATCAAAGCATAGCAAAATAATTCTCTATGTAGTGAGAAACGAACAAAACAGACCTCTGATGATCAATGATCTGTCTAAACTATAGCCATGGGAAGTAAAAACCACTTCCAACCAATAACGCAAAATCATGGAATACACCGTAGGTGGATATGGCATATTGCCATTCCGCGCACAGAAGAAACCCTGCTTTACCACACACCAACTCTGGCCATATATATCACCATACGGCAATTTCCAACCAGAAGAGTTGGGAGGGAAATGAAGGTTCCATCCATCGGTGGTCGCCCCAGATTCAGTAGGTAAAGAACTTGCTTCTTACGTTCTATGCCCGAATTCGAACCTATGGACCTTGATGGTAACCTTCATAGTGGAAGATGAGCAGCTTACCACGGCACTACTCGGGTGCTGCACAGAAGAAACCGGCCCCTCCTAAAATAAAAATTAAAGGGGACATTGCCGTTGACTACACGTGGTACTAGCAATTTAACAATTGTATAAGACTTGAAGGGGATCCAGTACATTTCTCTGAGTGAGAGTCAATAGTGCTGTTATGCTAAATTTGTATGAGAACTTCCTATGCCCAGTAGGAAGTGTGCTCTAACCTGCTCTCTGGCTGTAGATGAGTGAGGCTTATAGTATATTGAGCTTTGATTGGCTGTTTTAGGTTATTCACTTGACACTGGACTCGTGCAGCCTAGTGTGTGTGTGTGTGTGTGTGTAAGGTGTATTGATTGTTTTTTTTCCTATACATCCCATCTCCTTGTGGAAAATTGTTTAAAAAAATTTTCGGATATAACTAGAATGGTTACAATCAGATTTCATTATGAAGTGTGCTTGATAATTTTGAAAAACCAAAAAAATTAATGCTTTTCAAAACAGTATACAATGGACCCACTTATAACATTTTCACTTGAAATGTTTTCCTGCTTAGTAAGTCTTATTTTCGTGGTCCTAACTCTTGCTAACATCTGTGTCGTCTCAATGCATGAGTCCACCCGGGCCCGGCCTAGGAGCTTCACAAAAATTGGATCATGTTGGAAGTTTTCTAGAATTCACACCAGGTAGGGCCTCAAAAGAATCATTTGGCCCAGAGACCCATGATGCTCTTAAGAGATGGCCCTGGCTAACACTCACCAAAATTTCCCATTAAAAAGCACCCGTTTAAAGCACTTTCCTGCTTACAATGTTTTTTCATAAGGGTTTTTAAAAACTTTATTATAAGCGAGATCTGCTGTATATGAATATCACTTGCTAAAGGTATCCTGATACCTGAGGAACCACGATTAAAATATGACTAAAAAATTACATACGAGAAGAGAAGTGATTTCCTGCACTTTTTTATTTCTGAGAAAAATTGCCTAAAATTAATTGCTCTTTTAAGAGACTTCGTGACAATCCCCTCTCCCTCTCCTTTCCATGCCAGTATGCATAAATGCTAAATCTTTATGTTCTGTCCTTAGACTAAATTTAGTAATTCCACGAGTAAATTTAAGATGTCATCGAATTGTCATGGGACCTTGATGCTGGGAGTTGTCAAAACCCAGTTAAATGTGATTTACTTTTGCGTTTTTTTTTGTTTTTTTTTGAGCGCCATAAAACAACATATTATGCAATAAGAGACTTACATACCTAAAGTAGAGCCAAGAATAATTCCTGCTCCTAAGCCTTTGCTGATTGTTTGCTTCAGACATTCAACTAAATATTGATTGGAAATGAAAAAAGAAGACAAAAATTAGACAAGTATAAAATAATAAACGAACTGACAGTAGCAAAGCATCATTTATACAAATACAACGCCACAACAGGCAAAATGCCCAACGAGGTAGCTGAGAAAAAGATGTCCATTTCTCGGGTTCTTGCTCTACGGTACACAGGCCTATATTTTATAGTCATGGCTCTCATCATGTCTTCATTTAACCACACCTAATATTATAACAGGGGATATTCAATAATCAGGATGAGTGCCGATTAGCACTGAATCATGACAACAGTCAATTGTTGTCTTGTGTTTCATGATATTTTTCATATTGTTTTCTATGCTGGCGGTTTTTTTTTTCGCCGCCCGTAATGTGTCTAACAGCCTTGGCGACTTTTGATGGGGTCGTCGGACATGTTTGGTGCCGGGACAAAAAAATAAAATAAAAGTCGCCGAAAATCGCCCCAACCTTTCCCTTATACAGCAGCTGTTGCATTTTTCATTATTCGAATGGGTTTTTATCATTTTTTTCTATAATCGCGATTTTTATTTTCCGGCGCCTGTACGGCCTTGGCGACTCTTTTGTCGGGTCTTCCGACATGTTTGGCGTCGGAATAAAAAACAAAAGTAGCCGATAATCGCCAAGTTGCCCCCCCCCCTTATCATCATCATCACCCAAGACAAGGAAAACGCGATGAGGAAATAATGATCACATGATAACGTTCTCTCGTATATAGTATAATTGCATAGAAACATTTTCAATTATTATCCATTGAAGGGAAAAATAAAACAGCCAATGAACAAACCGTTCGAGAAGTTGAACTTGACGAAGAATTCTTCGAAGCATTTCTCACTGATCACAGCTGAGAGGATGTTTTGTAAATAGTCCATCTTCTTTTTACGTGGATCCCAAAAACAAATCAAACTGAAAACGCGAGAGAGGGGGAACGAGGAGCAGACGATGATCCCGACAATTCCTGTCAGATAGCTAGCTTTTAGTTTTTCTTTTTTTTCCCCACTTTTCTTCCCCCCGCCGCTCCTCTTGGTATAGCCCGAAGCTGCTTTAGAATCAGTTATGATACACTGACCATATAGCTCTAGGGTAAAATAAAATACAGAATAGGAATGATATATATGAGTGTGACCATACGTCCCGTATTTACCGGGACTTTCTTTCTTTTTTTTAGTCGTCCCGACTTTTTGGTAAAAGTGTCCCGGTTTTTCCCGTTTTTTGCATGACGCCTAGTTGACTTTTTATTCTTCATTGAAGTCAAAGATTGAATTATAAAATAATTAAATAAATAAATAAATAATTGAATTATTAAATTATATTATGATAATTACAACTACAAATAACAACATTTAATCTCCCACATTTGCCATGGTGAACGTTTTATTTCGTGAAATCCACTGCAATTTGCAGTAATGCTTCGTTTCCCGCCATTGCG